>NC_133328.1:7542328-7689828 GCF_042186555.1 Aquarana catesbeiana | reverse complement strand
TCAGGATGAGGACATCTAGTGGGGAAATAGGAATAATGACACTGAAGTGGAATCAGGAGGAGAGGAGGCTGTGCATAGAAGCCGGGGTCTTTTCAGAAAGAACAAAATTTGCACAGAGTTGCCATTCTGCACTCAGGCCCATAGGAGATATACAGAGATGTCATTCTGCACCTGGGCCCATGGGAGGGGCTCTCCCTGATTTGGAGGGGCTCTCCCTGATTTGGAGGGACTCTCCCTGATTTGGAGGGGCTGTCCCTGATTTGGAGGGACTATCCCTGATTTGAGGGACTATGCCTGATTTGGAGGGGCTGTCCCTGAATTGGAGGGACTGTCCCTGATTTGGAGGGACTGTCCTTGATTTGGAGGGGCTGTCCCTGATTTAAAGGGGCTGTCCCTGAATTGGAGGGACTGTCCCCGAATTGGAGGGCTGTCCCTAAATTGGAGGGACTGTCCCTGATTTGGAGGGGCTGTCGCTAAATTTGAGGGACTATCCCTGATTTGGAGAAGCTGTCCCTGATTTGGAGGGGCTGTCCCTGAATTGGAGGGACTGTCCCTGATTTGGTGGTGCTATCCCTAAATTGGAGGGACTGTCCCCGAATTGGAGGGCTGTCCCTAAATTGGAGGGACTGTCCCTGATTTGGAGGGGGTGTCCCTAAATTGGAGGGACTGTCCCTGAATTGGAGGGGCTGTCCCTGAATTGGAGGGGCTGTCCCTGATTTGGAGGGGCAGTCCCTGAATTGGAGGGACTGTCATTGATTTGGAGGGGGTGTCCCTGATTTGGAGGGACTGTCCCTGATTTGGAGGGGCAGTCCCTGAATTGGAGGGACTGTCATTGATTTGGAGGGGGTGTCCCTGATTTGGAAGGACTGTCCCTGATTTGGAACAAAGTCCCTCTGTCCCTCTTTCCCCCTCATTTTGCTCTGCTCTATATACTGTAATTAGTTATATATTCACCTATCATCCAGATAGTAGAACAATGATGGATAGGTATCAGCAGCAAAAAAGCAGCCAGCAATTACATAGTGACATAGGAGGCGAGGCTGAAAAAAACAGCCAGTGCTAAACCTTTCATCCAATTTCTAAATTGCTGCATTCATAAATTTTAAAACCAGTATAAAGGAATAGTATTGGTAAAAAAAAAGCCCTTGTGGATTTAACGAATATTTTTTTTTGTATAATTCTGTTTTAAGGGGGCGTGGCAGGAGGTGTGTCCTATGCTTACATACTTTTGCTAATAGGTGTCCCTCATTCCCATCTCAAAAAAGTTGGGGGGTATGGGGATGTCATTCTGCACCCAGGCCCATAGGGGATGCACAGGGAAGTCATTCTTCACCCAGGCCCATAGGGGATGCCCAGGAAAGTCATTCTTCACCTGGGCCCATAGGGGATGCACAGGGAAGTCATTCTTCACCCAGGCCCATAGGGGATGCCCAGGAAAGTCATTCTTCACCTGGGGCCATAGGGGATGCACAGGGAAGTCATTCTTCACCCAGGCCCATAGGGGATGCACAGGGAAGTCATTCTTCACCCAGGCCCATAGGGGATGCACAGGGAAGTCATTCTTCACCTGGGCCCATAGGGGATGCACAGGGAAGTCATTCTTCACCCAGGCCCATAGGGGATGCACAGGGAAGTCATTCTTCACCCAGGCCCATAGGGGATGCACAGGGAAGTCATTCTTCACCCAGGCCCATAGGGGATGCCCAGGAAAGTCGTTCTTCACCTGGGCCCATAGGGGATGCACAGGGAAGTCATTCTTCACCCAGGCCCATAGGGGATGCACAGGGAAGTCATTCTTCACCCAGGCCCATAGGGGATGCACAGGGAAGTCATTCTTCACCCAGGCCCATAGGGGATGCACAGGGAAGTCATTCTGCACTCGGGCCCATAGGGAATGCACAGGGAAGTCACTCTTCACCTGGGCCCATAGAGGATGCACAGGGAAGTCATTCTGCACTCGGGCCCATAGGGTATCCACAGGGAAGTCATTCTGCACCCGGGCTCATAGGGGATGCACAGGGAGGTCATTCTTCACCCAGGCCCATAGGGGATGCACAGGGAAGTCATTCTGCACCCAGGCCCATAGGGGATGCACAGGGAAGTCATTCTTTACCCAGGCCCATAGGGGATGCACAGGGAAGTCATTCTTCACCTGGGCCCATAGGGGATGCACAGGGAAGTCATTCTGCACTCGGGCCCATAGGGTATCCACAGGGAAGTCATTCTGCACCCGGGCTCATAGGGAATGCACAAGGAAGTCATTCTTCACCTGGGCCCATAGGGGATGCACAGGGAAGTCATTCTGCACCCGGGTCCATAGGGAATGCACAGGGAAGTCATTCTGCACCCGGGCGCCTATAAGGGACGCACAGGGAAGTCATTCTGCACCCGGGCCCATAGGGGATGCACAGGGAAGTCATTCTGCACCCTGGTCCATAGGGGATGCCCAGGAAAGTCATTCTGCACCCGGGCGCCCATAGGGGATGCGCAGGGAAGTCATTCTGCACCCGGGCCAATAGGGGATGCACAGGGAAGTCATTCTGCACCCGGGCCCATAGGGGATGCACAGGGAAGTCATTCTTTACCCGGGCCCATAGGGGATGCACAGGGAAGTCACAGGGTAGATGCATCTACCCCTGAAGAAGCGAGCATGGTCTGGCGAAACGCAACAGCAAGGTCCATAAAAACATGGATGAGCGAGTTTGGGGTGAAGGAACTTGACTGGCCTACACCTCAACCCCATAGAACACCTTTGAGATGAATTAAGGCGGAGACTGCAAGCGGGCCTTGTCGTCCAACAACAATGCCTGACCTCACAAATGCTCTTCTGGAAGAGTGATCAAACATTCCCATAGACACACTCCTAAACCTTGTGGACAGCCTTCCCAGAAGAGTTGAAGCTGTTATAGCTGCAAAGGGCGGAGCCAACTCAATATTGAACCCTACGGACTAAGACTGGGATGTCATTAACTGCTTACCGACCAGCCGGCGTCATTATACTGTGGCAGGTTGGCACGGCTGCGTGAATCGCCATAGGTGTACGTCGGACCGATAGCAGACAGAGCCGATGTGCATGGCCGGCGACCCGCGATCGCTCCTCAGAGAGCCAGAACAGGGATCTGTCAATGTAAACAGACAGATCCCCGTTCTGTCAGGGGAGTAGAGAGAGATCTGCTGTTCCTACAGTGCTGGTCACAACGATCGAATGCCTACCCATGTTGAAGTGGAGGGCTGGCTGATTTAAACTCCCTTTCAGCAGAGATTATGTAACCAGAATGCCCCGGGGGGTTTCGCTGAGCAGCCCTGAAGGGAAGCTGGAGCAGCATCGTCCTCAGGAAAGACTCTTTATTATTCTTTATGGTATCCGTTCCTTCAGGATTAGAATGTAGGAAATGTTCTGATTGAGGAACATGTTCATCTGGCCCCGTTCCCTTTCTCGGATGCTGACTGTCAGCACCACCCTGAAGCGAGGAGGACGATGGCGGACAGCAGAGCATGCGATGTGCATTAAACCCTGCGGAGATGAATTGCTGCAGGACGCAGGAATATAACATGGGGAGTCTTTGGAGCGTGTCGCCGGGGATGCTGATGCCGAACACAAGCGCACCATTTACAACTCTTTCAAACAATCAATGATCCATACTCGGCATTGATTTTCCTGGGCTTTTACTGTGTAAATCTAGCAGCAGATAATAGTTTTTATTAACTCATGAAACGCCGCTCACCGCTGCACAGTGCTGGGATGGAGTGTAAGCCAGGGGGGCTCCAGCCACAAATGACTTCATGGGAGGTGAGGTGCCAGACTTGGGGTCCATGGAAGATTCCCCAAGGATGTCATTTCTGCATTGGGGCCCGTGGAACATGCACAGTACTGGGATGGGGTGTTAGCCAGGCAGAGCTGTTTTAATGAGTGGGGCACACCTGGGCACTGCCCAGGGGCCCCAGCTGCATGGGGGGGCCCCTGCACTTTCCCCAAAGCAGCTGGTCCTTGAGCCCACGCTGTCCAAAAAATTGGGGGCCCCATAATGCCACTGAGAGTGGATACATGGGGGGGGGCAAGCTTGGCAGCGGTGCGCCGCGCTGTGCAGAATGATACCTATTATTTCACAGCTAGCAGGGAGGGGCGGGGCCGTAGCGCCATTGATGCTCTGACCCCGCCCCATGCAGCTTGAATGTCGGCAGCACTGAGAGCCCACCTGCGGAAGTAGCATTGTGGATGGTGTCATGGGGAGCCCGGCTGTCCAGCACTGTTTGCACCGAAGGGCTTGGGATGCTCGGAGGGATGCTCCCTCCTCCGTCTGTCCTTCTGCCTGCTTGATTGGTATACGTGAGTCCAGTGCTGGAGGTGGGCACAGAGCCAAAAGTTTACATGCACTGTATCTCCACTGGAAAAGGGGGTACTACATGGATGAAATAATGGTGCTGGAGAATATCAAGGGTGCATGGGGGAAAACAATGCTGGGGGGGGATCTGGGGTGTATAGGGAGTAGCAATGCTTGGGGTATCTTGGGTAGCTATAGTGCTAGAGATATCAGGGATGTAGAGAGGCCACAGTGTAGGGGGTATCAGGAAGTAGTGGGGTCACAATACAAGGGGTATCTTATGGTATATGGTAACAGTGCTGGGGGGAATATCTAGGGTGTAGAGGGGTCAGAGTGCCGGGGGGATATCTGGGGTGTAGAATGTCATTTGTATAGCGGGGCCCATTGAAGAATCTGGGGATGTCACTTGTGCAGCGGGGCCCATTGAAGAATCTGGGGGTGTCACTTGTACAGTTGGGCCCACTGAAGAATCTGGGGGTGTCACTTGTACAGCGGGGCCCATTGAAGAATCTGGAGAGGTCACTTGTACAGCGGGGCCCATTGAAGAATCTAGAGAGGTCACTTGTACAGCGGGGCCCATTGAAGAATCTGGGGGTGTCACATGTGCAGCGGGGCCCATTGAAGAATCTGGGGACGTCATTTGTAGAGCAGGGCCCATTGAAGAATCTGGGGGTGTCACTTGTACAGTGGGGCCAACTGAAGAATCTGGGGGTGTCACTTGTACAGCGGGGCCCATTGAAGAATCTGGGGGTGTCACTTGTACAGCGGGGCCCATTGAAGAAACTGGGGATGCAGTTGGGCCCATGGAAGATGCACTATGACAGTGATGGCGAACCTTGGCACCCCAGATGTTTTGGAAATACATTTCCCATAATGCTCAACTACACTGCAGAGTGCCTGAGCATCATGGGAAATGTAGTTCCAAAACATCTGGGGTGCCAAGGTTCACCATTACTGCACTATGATGTCTTTTCTGCAGTAGGGCCCATGGAAGAAGCCGGAGATGTTTATGTGCAGTGGGAACCATGGAAGATGCCCATGGAAGATGCTATGTGATTTCAGTTCTGCACCAGGGCCCATGGAAGAAGACAGGAATGTCACCTGTGCGGTGGGGACCATGGAAGAAGACAGGAATGTCACTTGTGTGGTGAGGACCATGGAAGAAGACAGGAATGTCACCTGTGTGGTGGGGACCACAGAAGATGCCTATGGAAGATACACTGTGAAGTCATTTCTGCACCAGGGCTCATGCAAGAAGACAGGGGATCTCACTTATGCAGTAACTCTTGGCATAACTCCTAAAAGTCCCATGGGCACAGCTTTCCTTTTGCCATTTTGTTGAATTAGGGACTGAGCTCCACCAACATCTCTGCACTTTTGGCCATCCTTGGTTTATGCCCATGGAAAGTTCACAGTGATGTCATGTATACCCTAAGGCTCATGAAAAAGGTACAGGGAGGTCACTTCAGCCCCAGGGGCCCATGGATGATCTCCAGTGATGATCTGTACCAGGCCAATGCAAAATTCACAGGGATATCACATATGCATTGGGGCTCTGGAAGATGCACAGTGATATATCTTCTGTACTGGGGAGGTAACTTGTGCACTGCAGCTCATGGAGGATGCACAATAAGGTAACCTCTGCACTGGGGCCTATAGAGGATGCACAGGGAGAGGTATCTTCTGCACCATGGTGAATCGGGAATCCACAGGGAGGAAACCTCTGCACCAGGGCCTATGTAAGATGCACAGGGATATCACTTCTATGGAGGGACCCATGGGAAATGCACAGTGATGTAACTTTTGCACCAGGGTCCATGGAAGATGCACAGGGAGGTAACCTCTGCACTGGGACCCAAAGAAGATGCACAGGGATATCACTTACTTGGTGGGGCCCATGGGAGATGCACAGTGATGTAACTTCAAGGAGGGGCCCATGAGACGCACAGTGATGTCACTTCTGCACGCTGGCCATTGATAGATGCACAGGGAGGTAACTTGTGCACTGGGGCCCCTGGAAGATGCACAGGGATGTCACTTCGGAGGAGGGGCCCCTGGAAGATGCAATGGGATGTCACTTCAATGTAGGGGCCCATGGGAGATGCACAGTGATGTAACTTCTGTACTGGAGCCCATGGGAGATGCAGAGGGAGGTAGCTTGTCCATCGGGGTCCATGGTAGATGCACAGTGATGTAACTTCACAGAGGGGCCCATGGGAGATGCACAGTGATGTAACTTCACAGAGGGGCCCATGGGAGATAGACAGTGATGTCACTTCACGGAGGGGCCCATGGGAGATGCACAGTGATGTAACTTCTGTACTGAGCCCATGGGAGATGCAGAGGGAGGTAGCTTGTCCATCGGGGCTCATGGGAGATGCACAGTGATGTCACTTCAAGGAGGGGCCCATACTCAGTGATGTCACTTCTGCACCCTGGCCCTTGATAGATGCACAGGGAGGTAACCTGTGCACTGGGGCCCCTGGAAGATGCACAGTGATGTCACTTTACAAAGGGACCCATGGGAGATGCACAGTGATGTCACTTCAAGGAGATGCACAGTGATGTCACTTCTGCACAGCGGCCCATAATAGATGCACAGAGAGGTGACTTCTGCACTGGGACCCCTGGAAGATGCACAGGGATATCACTTGGGAGGAGGGGCCCCTGGAAGATGCACAGGGATATCACTTGGGAGGAGGGGCCCCTGGAAGATGCACAGGGATGTCACTTGGGAGGAGGGGCCCCTGGAAGATGCACAGGGATGTCACTTGGGAGGAGGGGCCCCTGGAAGATGCACAGGGATGTCACTTGGGAGGAGGGGCCCCTGGAAGATGCACAGGGATGTCACTTGGGAGGAGGGGCCCCTGGAAGATTCACAGGGATGTCACTTGGGAGGAGGGGCCACTGGAAGATGCACAGGGATGTCACTTGGGAGGAGGGGCCCCTGGAAGATGCACAGGGATGTCACTTCCATGGAGAGACACATAGGAGATGCACAGGGATGTGATTCTATATGGAAGCGACATGTTATGTGGCAGTATAGAAGAGGAAAGGCTTTATAATGGGCCCTCTTCTGTCTCCCTGGCTGGGACGGGCAGTGCCAGGTGGGTCTGCGCCTTCATCCTTCTCATACAGGGAAGAGTCAGGCATCTCGCAGGCAGTAATGGAGAATCATCTCACGTGACGTTTAATGGCATCTGCTTGTCTATCACAATTCATGTTTATTGCCCAACATGTCAGCAGGAGTGCAGAGAGGTGTGCGGGGTGTGCAGAGGTACAGCTGGTAATAGGTTTGTATCCAGATGTGACAACGCACAATCATAAAACAGAAATATGAGCATCTGCTGACCTCAGGGTGAGAGCACTTCACCGGCTTCACTCACCGCCGACCGCTTATTTACTAAACCACCAACAGCCAGGCCTGAGGAGCTGCGTCCCCTTCCAGCTAAACTCAGCAGGATGGGAACCTGACATTTCTATGTGTATAACCCGTCCTGATAAATCTCCTTCTGATATATGCTTGAAGCTGCTCTCCAGGCACATATAAAAGACACATTATTACCACTCTGTAACTATTAATAAATAATACCAATAAATCATTAAATGCATTTTTTGTAACTACCTGAATGTGACCTGAAATCACCCTCTTGTAGTCCCTGTACAGCTGAGCTCAGGCTTAGAGAGGGAGAAGCAGAACAAGGAGCCAATCTGTTGTGCTGCAAGGTATTTAAGCACCAGCCTTTGAAGTGGTAGGTGCCCTTTCTTTCAGCAGCCACCGCAAATGCCTGACCTGACTACTGTCTTCTAAGCATATTAGTCAATCGGAGCCGCACGCAAAATTCTCTGAGAATTTTGCGAATTCTCAAATTCTTTGAGAGGTCTGACTACATTCCTGCCTGTAGCCTGCCTTGACCTCTGCCTGGACCTGACTACTCTCTATCCTGCCATATGCCTTGTCCACTGCCTGGACCCGACTATCTTCATGCTTGCCACCTGCCTTGACCTCTGCCTATACCTGACTACTCTCTTCCCTGCCACCTGCCTTGACCTCTGCCTGGAACTGACTAATCTCTTGCCTGTCACCTGTCTTGACCTCTGCCCAGACTTGACTTTTTTTTATTTCTGCTGCATGCCATGCCCACTGCTCAGACCTGACTACTCTCTTGCCTGCCACCTGCCTTGACCTGACTATTCTCTTGCTTGCAACTTGCCTTGACTTCTGTGTGGACCTGACTACTCTCTTGCCTGCCACCTGTTTTGACCTCTGCCTGGACCTGATTATTCTCTTGCTGCTGCATCCATGCCCACTGCTCAGACCTGACTACTCTCTTGCCTGCCACCTGCCTTGATCTCTGCCCAGGAATGACTAATCTCTTGCCTGCCACCTGTCTTGACCTACCAGTCTTGACCTCTGCCTGGACCTGACTAAACTCTTGCTTGCTATCAGCCTTGACCTCTGTGTGGACCTGACTACTCTCTTGCCTGCCACCTGTCTTGATCTCTGCCCGGGAATGACTAATCCCTTGCCTGCCACCTGTCTTGACCTCTGCCTGGACCTGACTACTCTCTTGCCTGCCACCTGCTTTGACCTTTGCCTGTATATGACTACTCTATTGCCAACAGCTTGCCTTGACATCTGCCTGGACTTGATTATTCTCTCGCCTGCCTTGACTTCTGCCTGTACCCGACTACTCTCTTGCCTGCCACCTGTCTTGACCACTGCTCAGACCTGACTACTCTCTCTGATCTGCCATTTTCTAAACAGTCTTCACACCATAGCCCTTGGTGAGTCGATGTTGATGGCTGTGATCTGGTGAAAGCTTATCGGAAGGAAAACTGGCCACTATTAACACAGCTACATCCCCAGTTATAACAGTCACTCTATTGGGGGGTCACAGATGTAAGGGCGAGTGGAGACCTTAACCACTTAAGGACCGAGCCTCTTTCTGAGATTTGTTGTTTACAAGTTAAAAACAGTTTTTTTTTTTTTGCTAGAAAATTACTTAGAACCCCCAAATGTTATACATTTTTTTTCCTAACACCCTGGAGAATAAAATGGCGGTCGTTACAATACTTTCTGTTGACCCGTATTTTCGCAGTGGCCTTACAAGCGCACTTTTTTTGGAAAAAAATATTTGGAATTAAAAAATAAGACAACAGTAAAGTTAGCCCAATTTTTTTATATTGTGAAAGATGATGTTACGCCGAGTAAATTGATATCCAACATATCACGTTTCAAAATTGCGCCCGCTCGTGGAATGGCGACAAACTTTTACCCTTAAAAATCTCCATAGGCGACGTTTAAAAAATTCTACAGGTTGCACATTTTGAGTTACAGAGGGAGTCTAGGGCTAGAATTAAAAAAATAAAAAATTGTCATTTAAAAAAATGAAAAAAAAAAATGTCCCTTTTAAGAGCTATGGGCAGAAGTGACGTTTTGATGCCGCTTCCGCCCTGTAGTGATATGGAGACGGGTGGGGGCCATCTTCCCCTCACTCAGCTCCATACCTGATTGGAGAACAGACGCGATCGCCTCTGCCGCTGCCGACGGCTCCTGTAAGCAGCAGAGGGCACAGGATCGCGACGGGAGGGGGGTGCCACTCTCCGGCTGCCGATAAAAGTGATCTTGTGGCGAATTCGCCGCAGAGACCACTTTTATCTTGTAGCGGACCACCCGCTGAAGAAGAGGATACCGGGGTTATGCCAACTAGCTGCTGCCATAACAACGATATCCTCCTTCAAAGTCATCATGTAAAAGGACGGTGGCAGCCCGGAGGTGGTTAAGGGAAGGGGGGGGGGCACTGATTTAAAGATCCCCCCTTACATCAGTGTCCTCACTCCCCTCTTACATCAGTGAACCCCTTTATCTTTGTGTATTCACTCTTAAGACTCTGGTGTAAAAGGGAATGTTGCGGACTTTGGTGTAAAGGGGATCTCTGGTGTAAGAGGTTCTTTGGTCACCAGAGCCTTACATCAGCAATCCCCCTTACATCAGAGTTAGCAGAGTTCACCCCCATACAGTACAAGGGGAACTCTGTGGACTCTGAGATGAGGAGGAACTCTCCAAACTCTGATGTAAGGGGGGGGGGGGCTCTGGTGACCAGAAAACCTCTTACACCAGAGTTCCCCTTTCCATCAGGGTCTGCAGAATTCCCCCTTGCACTGTAAGGCAAATCCTGATGTCCTGTAAAGGGGAACTCTAATGTAAAGGGTGCTCTGGGAATTCTGAGAAATCTAATTTAAGGGCAGGAAGGGGGCCCGCTGCAGACCATAATAAAGGGCCCCGGGTTGGCGGATCCTTCATGGTTTTTTTGCACTGGGGCCCTGAAGCTTCTAGTTACGCCTCTGCTGTGCTCACTGCTAAATGTAGAGCTCTGACTCAGCAGGAGGATGTCAGACCTCTACAGAGAGACCACTGTTTCTCCATAGAGAACAAAGCTCCTTTCCTGGAGCATGCTGGCAGGGGGACGGGCTTTTTTTATTCAGGCTGCTTTCTAAAGAAAGCCAATTGAAAGACTTTGCACACATGTAGGGCTTGCTGTGTGTTGACTTCTTAGGCCTCCCTCTGATTACCTGCAGACAGTTGCTGGAGGTTTTGCACATATCCCCCCCCCCCTTACTTCTGTTTGCTCGTTACTCAATAAACAGTCCAGGGTATTTGTTTTTTTAATCTTTATTGTGGAACTTGGATGGGAGAAGGAAAGAGTGGGATACTCCAACTGAACTATTCACAGTAGACAACTCTCACTTGGCCTCATTGCCACTTGTAAGTGTAGCACCCTGTTGTTTAGGCAGGGTTGCTAACAAGTTTAGTTTGCCAGGTAGTATTTGTCCTGGCTAATTGTTAGAACATCCAATGATTCCTCTCTAATTCTGGAATTGCTGCACCTTTTCTCTTCTGTCACTAGGTGGCACTGTGGCTGGTGACATTAGATCGACAAGGGCATAGCAAGGTCAGATTACGAATGGATGGGGTGTCTCAGCTAATTGGCAGGGGTTTCTTTAGTCCCATGGCCTGCTAGGAGAGTCTATTTATTTGGGTGGAGTCAGGTGATCGGGGGGTTCTGTGCCACCTGGATGGCTGTCTGGGTGGACATGTGTTCTCTTTGAAAATGGGGGGGGGGGGGGGTCTGTGTATAAAAATGGTTGCAGTTCCTAAAATTTGTACTTGATATTTATGTTCAACCCCTTGAATTAAAGCTGAAAGTCTGCACTTCAAATTAATTTGGATGGTTTTGTTTTAATTTTATTCTGGTGGCATACAGAGCCAAAAGTATGAAAACTGTGCCTGTGTCCAAATATATATGGACCTACAGTAACTGTACGTGTTTACATTGGATACTGCCAGGTGCCAGCATTGAGAAGATCCGGGCCCCCCGGGGGCCATCTGCAAAGTATAGGCACAGCAGCTGACCCTCGCTCAGTCACTGGTGAAGTGGCGCATCTAACGCTGCCCGCTGAAGGGTAATAAAGCCTCGGGAATCCGCCTCCTTTCTTCATTAAATCTGAAGCCATTAGCATTTTTCTAGTTAGCTTGTTATTAGCTCCTTAATCCTACTCTATAGCCAATTAACTCGGCAATCTCTATAATCTCACTCATAAAATTCTCAGGTCACGGCCCCTCCACACACTCATCCATTATTAACAGGGGAGCCTCTGCCAACGTGATTTGTAAATGGCTAAATTCTATAAGCGAAAGGCCCCCATAGACACAGGACGAAGGTCTCCCAACCAATAAAAAGATTTGTATGATTGTTTACCAATCACAGAGCAGACATCTGCCATTTGAAGTGACCCTGTCACTAGTTGAAAAGATTTATCTGGCATTTATCTGTAATAGAAGAAGAGATGTTCTACTCGCCTTGTGGGCAGCCAGTGTGTCCTACCTTCCCTTCAATCCGGCACGGCAACCTCCATCGGGCTCTTCAGCATTCAACACTTCTGGGAGCGTTGGATACCTGCATCCCCCTGCAACGTGCTCTGGTTCCATCCTCCGACCCCTATGCCCTATAGTGACAAAAGGGGTTGGAGGACTGAACCACAGCACATAGTAGGGGGGGACACACATATCCAACACTCTTGGAAGTATTGAATGCTGAAGACCCTAAATGGAGGGAGCAGAGAGGGAATGAAGAGAAGGCTGGAGATACGGCCACCAGAGAGGGGTGTATGACATCTCTTCTATTGCGGGGAATTGCCAGTTAAATCTTTTTAGATGACTAACTGCTTTAAAGCTGAACTCCACTCATACATAAGCAAACACAGCAAGAAAAAGGATGAAATGCTGCACTCAAAGAAAAACAGCTCAGGGTGTGAAGGAAACTGAAAGTGGCTTCAGAATGACTCCTCTTGGGAGTCACCGAAGCATTTCAGGACCTTGATTAGAGCGGTGCCTAAAATCCTTGAGGTTTATGGCTACCCAGGGGCATTGTTGGAGTCCCAAAAGGCCCATGGCCACCTCCAGGCACCTACTCTTTTGCCTGCCGCATGCCAGGCCAATGCTCAAAGCTGACTACTCTCTTCCCTGCCACCTGCCTTGACATGACTAATCTCTTGCCTGCCACCTGTCTTGACCTCTGCCTGGACCGGACTACTCTCTTGCTTGCCGCCTCCCTTGACCTAACTACTCTCTGGCCTCCTGTCTGCCTGGACCTGACTACTCTCTTGCCTGCCACGACCTCTGCCTGTACCTATTGCCCACGGCTTGCCTTGACCTCTGCCTGGACCGGACTACTCTCTTGCTTGCCGCCTCCCTTGACCTAACTACTCTCTGGCCTCCTGTCTGCCTGGACCTGACTACTCTCTTGCCTGCCACGACCTCTGCCTGTACCTATTGCCCACGGCTTGCCTTGACCTCTGCCTGGATCTGACTACTCTTTTGCCTGCCACTTGCCTTGACTGATCAACATTGACTCACCTTTCAGCCACCAATGCTCACCTCATTTAAAGTCCCCAAATCTCCCCTTTTTTCTTACTCTCTTCCCTGCAACCTGCCTTGACCCGACTACTCTCTTGCCTGCTGCCTGCCTTGACCTCTGCCTGGACCTGACTATTGCCCACGGCTTGCCTTGACCTCTGCCTGGACCTGACTACTCTTTTGCCTGCCACTTGCCTTGACCAATCACAGATATCTGCAGGGTCTGTGAAGTGACCCTGTCACTAGTTGAAAAGATTTATTTGGCACTTACCTGCAATAGAAGAGGGTTCTACTCAGTTCCTGGGCACTCCGCACTCTAAGAAATAAAGCCCATGTTTGAAGGAAACAAAGCGGTTTCAGACCGACTCCTCTCCAACGCGTTTCACCCCACCTACAGGGCTTAGTCATATGTGACCCCATGACTAAACCCCGTAGAAGGGGCGAAATGTGTCAGAGGGGCATGGCCTGGGAGGAGTCGGGCTGAAGCCGCTTTTACTTTCGTTCACACCTGAGCTGTTTTTCTTTCAGTGCGGTGTTTCATCCTCTTTCTTCCCATGTGTGTATATATACATGGAATGGGCTCTATTAACACCGGCACCTACAATCAATGGGAGGCACTAGAGCATTATAGGACCTTGCTTAGAGTGGTGCCCGAAATCCTTGAGGTTTATGGTCACCCAGGGGCATTGCTAGAGTCCCAAAAGACCAAGGGCCACCTTCAGGCACCTACTCTCTTTCCTGCCACCTGCCTTGACCTGACTACTCTCTTGCCTGCCGCCTACTTTGACCTCTGCCTGGACCTGACTACACTTTTGCCTGCCACCTACCTTGACCTCTGCCTGAACCTGACTACTATCTTGCCTGCCATCTGCCTTGACCAATCACAGAGCAGGCATCTGCCATTCGAAGTGACCCTGTCCCTAGTTGAAAAGATTTATTTGGAACTTACCTACAATAGAAGAGAGGTTCTACTCACCTCCTGGGCACTCCGCACTCTAAAATAAAGTCCAAGTGTAAAGGAAACTGAAAGTGGTTTCAGACTGACTTTTCACCAACGCGTTTCACCCCACCTACAGGGCTTAGTTATATGTGACCCCCATGACTAAACCCTGTGGGTGGGGTAAAATGTGCCAGAGGGCGTGGCCTGGTAGGAGTTGGGTTGAAGTCGACTTCACTTTCCTTTACACCTGGATCGTTTTTCTTGGAGTGCAGTGTTTCATCCCCTTTCTTCCCAGTTCCCACGTGTGCATATATAGCCGGGACAGGCTTTCTTCACGCTGGCACCTGTGGCAAGACCCAGGGACACCTGCAGGCACCTGTTTTTGTTTCCAAATTTCCTACCTAGGTTGGATTTTGCACATGCATAGATGTGCTGCAGGGCTTCAAGACCACAAAAGATGGGTTGTTTGGAAATTCAGACACTCGGAATGTCTAAGTAGATGTTCTGCAGGACCGTCCTGGGACTCGAAGGCTGGGCGGAGACCTTTTGCACTGCATTTGTGCTAGAGTGAAAAAAATGGCGGCACCAGAGAGGGGTTGGAGGTGGGGGGTTGGGCACAGCTACACATAAACGGGACTGAAGTTCCTCTTTAATGCTAATTGTTGTCTTCCATTTACTTTCCCATCTTTCTTTTTGTTGTCTTCTGTCTCTTGGGTCCCTTTCTCTTTTCCCAATACATTCCCCTAAGGCCCATTTACACCCTCCCAGTGCTTTAACATGTATGTTGCTCATTAATGTGCGTCGTGCGAAGGCATTCCATTGAGATGAATGGGCTGTCAACACACCCTAACTTGCTAAAAAAAAAGTACCTGACCTTTTTTGTAACGCAATGCACAGCCCATTACTGTGAATTACCCCGGCAAAGAAGTCGAAGGGTTCTTTTACTTTAATACGTCAAGATGCATTGCTTTAAGGCAACACTCTCTATCATGGTACCAATTGTACATTACCCTTTTTTGAAATGCAGCACACCCAAGGCACTACCGTGCATTGCAGAAAAATACAACAGAGGTGCATTTCCTTAGGGTGCACCTTGGGTTTTTCTGAAAGGTGAGACAAGCTTTATAAACTCTGCACTTTGAACAGATGTAGAGATGAGAAGACTGCAGATAACAAGTACAACGTATGTAGGAGAATTTGTTTAATATCTGTGTATCACCTGAGGCTGTTCACTGGCTGTATGGGAGGGTTTAAAAACACTTTAAAGCTGAACTCCAGTTATGATCTTAATTTGATTTTCAATAAAAAATATTCTGGATACGAAAGCTCTCAATATTGCTCATCAGTAGTCCCAAATCAGTATAGTAAGTATTGTGATTTAGCATTGCAACATCATGTTTATGTATATACAAGGGTTCTTCAAAAATTTTCCCCACTTTTTTATATTTAATAAAGTTTAAAAAAGTGGGGAAACTTTTTGAAGACCCCTTGTGTGTGTGTGTGTATATATATATATATATATATATATATATATATATATATACTGTATATACAGTATCTCACAAAAGTAAGTACACCCCTCACATTTTTGTAAATCTTTTCTTCCATCTTTTCATGTGACAACACTGAAGAAGTGACACTTTGTGTACAGCTTGTATAACAGTGTAAATTTGCTGTCCCCTCAAAATAACTCAACACACAGCCATTAATGTCTAAACCGCTGGCAACAAAAGTCAGTACACCCCTAAGTGAAAATGTCATGGGGGTCACCAGAGCTTCACAGGTTGTCACCGGAGTCCTCTTCCCCTCCTCCATGATGACATCACAGAGCTGGTGGATGTTAGAGACCTTGCGCTCCTCCACCTTCTGTTTGAGGATGTCCCACAGATGATCAATAGGGTTTAGGTCTGGAGACATGCTTGGCCAGTCCATCACCTTTACCCTCAGCTTCTTTAGCAAGGCAGTGGTCATCTTGGAGGTGTGTTTGGGGTGGTTATCATGTTGGAATACTGCCCTGTGGCCCAGTCTCTGAAGGGAGGGGATCATGCTCTGCTTCAGTATGTCACAGTACATGTTGGCATTCATGGTTCCCTCAATGATCTGTAGCCCCCCAGTGCCGGCAGCACTCATGCAGCCCCAGACCATGACTCTCCCACCACCATGCTTGACTGTAGACAAGACACACTTGTCTTTGTACTCCTCACCTGGTTGCCCCCACACACGCTTGTCACCATCTGAACCAAATACAATTATCTTGGTCTCATCAGACCACAGGACATGGTTCCAGTAATCCATGTCCTTAGTCTGCTTGTCTTCAGCAAACTGTTTGTGGACTTTCTTGTGCATCATCTTAAGAAGAGGCTTCCTTCTGGGATGACAGCCATGCAGACCAATTTGATGCAATGTGCGACGTATGGTCTGAGCACTGACAGGCTGACCCCCCACCCCTACAACCTCTGTAGTAATGCTGGCAGCACTCATACATCTATTTCCCAAAGACAACCTCTGGATATGACGCTGAGCACGTGACCTCAACTTCTTTGGTCGACCGTGGAGAGGCCTGTTCTGAGTGGAACCTGTCCTGTTAAACCGCTGTATGGTCTTGGCCACCGTGCTGCAGCTCAGTTTCAGGGTCTTGGCAATCTCCTTATAGCCTAGACCATCTTTATGTAGAGCAACAATTCTTTTTTTTCAGATTCTCAGAGAGTTCTTTGCCATGAGGTGCCATGTTGAACTTCCAGTGACCAGTATGAGAGAGTGAGAGCGATAACACCAAATTTAACACACCTACTGCTGCCTTTCTATCATCTGGAACCAGCCCAATTTGGACATTTTTACTTAGGGGTGTACTGACTTTTGTTGCCAGTGGTTTAGACATGAATGGCTGTGTGTTGAGTTATTTTGAGGGGACAACAAATTTACACTGTTATACAAGCTGTACACTCACTACTTTACATTGTAGCAAAGTGTCATTTCTTCAGTGTTGTCACATGAAAAGATAGAATAAAATATTTACAAAAATGTGAGTGGTGTACTCAATTTTGTGAGATACTGTATATATAATTCAATCTTCCGAGAAACTTTACCTGCAAAGATGAGATATAATGGGTACATATGCAACAGGATTGACGGCAACAGTCCAAAGTTTATAGCCAAACTCGGAGCTTGCAGCACTCCAAGATTCTTTTTATTTTTCAATAGATAGCAATCGTATAAAATCACATGATTGCTATCCATTGTTATCTCTGGGTTTTCTTTAAGAGAACCTCCATGAACAGATATGACGGGACATATATTCCAGGTGACTGAAGTCAGCATAATTCTCACCATACATCGATATCCTCCACTTTGAATGGAATATTGATTCCGTATATTTACATCCTTCTATAGGGCAGCAGAAGGGTTTTTGCCACAACATTGTAAATTCTAAATTTAGCAAATTGAAATCTATATTTATGTTTTAATAGAGTGCTTCCCCCCGTATCCTCTCCCAACCCCCCCCAGCCCCTTTATGTTTTATGTTGTTTCCTTCGTATGGTTGAATTCTGTGTTTTTGCATCTACAGCATGTCTCCATATTGCTTCCTGAAGCTGGTCACATGCAGGTTATTAGTTGTTCAGTTTCTTTATTCCTTTAGAACTTTTACATAAAACTGATAGGAAATCTCATCTCTTTAAAACCCAACTTTACTGCATATATTGGAGATAGGTATCGATGGTCACATTTTGACAGCTTTGACCCGATTGGGGAGGTCTCCTCACTTTCTGTCTCAGTGATATGAGACATTGGGAGGGTGGTTATGACTAGAAAAGAGAGGCAGAAACAGGAATAAAAACCTGTTGGGGCTCTAACCCTTCCCCAAAGGCTGGAGTTGCTTTAACAAATGTAGCTTCATTCCTATGGGATAGCCATACTCCGCTGAAGTCTGCCATAAGCACAGTTCCTCCATAGGAATGAATATGGCCAAGAATAAAGGTCCTGGCTGGAACTTTTTTGGAAGAGAAACTGTGCTGCTCGAAGCAGGGATGCGCCATGAAGATTTCTGGAATGGCAAGGAAGGTATTTTACTAGGTGGGGTGCACTTAGGGGGATGGGGTTCAGTAAATAAAGAATGATTGCACTAAAGGTGCATTGTGGAACCTCTTATTCTCAAAGGACAAGGTGCGTTGTAGTGCCAATCATTCTCAAAGCACAAGGTGTGTTGTGGTGCTTCTCATCCTCAAAGCACAAGGTGTATCGTGGTGCCACTCATTCTCAAAGCACAGGGCATGTCGTGGTGCCAATCATTCTCAAAGGACAAGGTGTGTTGTGGTGCCACTCATTCTCAAAGCACAAGGTGTGTTGTGGTGCCACTCATTCTCAAAGCATAAGGTGTGTTGTGGTGCTTCTCATTCTCAAAGTACAAGGTGCCTTATGGCACCACTCATGCTCAAAGCACAGGGCATGTCGTGGTGCCAATCATTCTCAATGCACAACATGCATTGTGGTGCCAATAATTCTCAAAGCACAGGGCATGTTGTGGTGCCAATCATTCTCAAAGCACAAGGTGTGTTGTGGTGCCTCTCATTCTCAAAGGACAAGGTGTATCGTGGTGCCACTCATTCTTAAAGCACAAGGTGTGTCGTGGTGCCACTCATTCTCAAAGCACAAGGTGTGTTGTGGTGCTTCTCATTCTCAAAGCACAAGGTGCCTTACGGCACCACTCATTCTCAAAGCACAGGGCATGTCATGGTGCCAATCATTCTCAAAGCACAGGGCGTGTCGTGGTGCCAATCATTCTCAAAGCACAAGGTGTGTTGTGGTGCCTCTTATTCTTAAAGCACAAGGTGTATCGTGGCACCACTCATTCTCAAAGCACAAGGTGTGTTGTGGTGCTTCTCATTCTCAAAGCACAAGGTGGCTTATGGCACCACTCATTCTCAAAGCACAGGGCATGTCGTGGTGCCAATAATTCTCAAAGCACAGGGCATGTCGTGGTGCCAATCATTCTCAAAGCACAAGGTGCGTTGTGGTGCTTCTCATTCTCAAAGCACAAGGTGTGTTGTGGTGCCTCTCATTCTCAAAGGACAAGGTGTATCGTGGTGCCACTCATTCTTAAAGCACAAGGTGTGTCGTGGTGCCACTCATTCTTAAAGCACAAGGTGTGTTGTGGTGCTTCTCATTCTCAAAGCACAAGGTGCCTTATGGCACCACTCATTCTCAAGCACAGGGCATGTCATGGTGTCAATCATTCTCAAAGCACAAGGTGTCGTGGTGCCAATCATTCTCAAAGCACAAGGTGTGTCTTGGTGCCAATCACTCTCAAAGCACAAGATGCCTCTCATTCTCAAAGCACAAGGTGTGTAGTGGTGCCTCTCATTCTCAAAGCACAAGGTGTGTAGTGGTGCCTCTCATTCTCAAAGCACAAGGTGCGTTATGACACCACTCATTCTCGAAGCACAAGGTGTGTTGTGGTGCCACTCATTCTCAAAGCAATGCACCTCTGACTCGTGTGTTGCAGTGCGTTGTTGTGTGTCAGGAAAATTGATAAATGTCTGATTATTATTTTTTTGCATTGACAGCCCATTAGAATGAATTGGCTACCTTAACACACTGAGGGCGATAGTATGAATGCCTAACACACTGCAACAGATTGGAATGATCTGAATGAGCCCTGAAGAGAAGGCCCCCATGGTACCAAAAACATACAAGCACACGATAGCCTCTACGGTTGTTCTTTATAATCTTCTGCGGTGAAAATTTGGAGCTTTACACATTCAGCTTAAGGCTGGGAACTTGACATCAAACTGAATTTATTAGGAACGCGATTGTGGTCAGAAGATGCCACGGATGAGATTGTCCATAGCAGCTGCTGAGAAGAGAAGCACGCCGACCAGCCCTCTTACAACATGCCAGGTTTTTATGAAACGCCTGCTGGAAGTAAACACTAGCTGCCAGTGATATTAATAAAAAAAAATAATCATATACAAGAGTTTCTGATGTTGGGCCAAAAGACTTGGAAGGGGCCGCACACCTCCAGTGGAAGAGTCCGGTTCTACAGCAAGAATGGCGAATGCCGGACATAGCTGCTGGTTTACATTTAGTACAGAGGAATTTTCAGAAGTGGAGAGTAGAATAGCACAGAGATCTTCAGGTCTACAGAGACAGCTGGAGAAGAGACAGTGCGTTGAGATGAGGCACAGCTGACTGCGGACAGGTGCAACCAAAGGCTTCTATGATAGAGAGAGAAAGAGAGAGTGACGAGAGAAGACAGACACGGGACTGACTGCTATGTAGATCAGGCTAAAGGAGGAGAAGCTGACACTCCGGCAAGACACGTCAAGTGGAGCGATAAACATGACCAAGAGTGGATGAAGGGAAATAAAAAGCAATGGTGACAGAGGTCCAGGCTGTATTGTGTAAGCAAGACACAACAAGGTCATAGTAGGCAAAAAATATCCATATGGCACCCTTGGGCCCATGCCCAGGCCTGCACATAGTAAAAGGTGAGCAGCACCCAATTACAAGCTTGGCAATTTTTGGTAGAAGGTTAAAAAAAAAAAAAAAAGCCTGTCAGTGAAATGAATGGCAGAGATGCCTAGTGTGGTGTGTCCAATGCCGCGTACACAGGAGCAGACTTTTTGACCAGACTGACTTTTGGCGGACTTCCAACGGACTTTCCCAATGAACAGACTTGTCTTCACACGATCACACCAAAGTCCGATGGATTCGTACGTGATGACGTACGACCGGACTAAAATAAGGAAGTTCATAGCCAGTAGCCAATAGCTGCCCTAGCGTCGGTTTTATTCCGTTGGACTAGCATACAGACGAGCGGAGTTTTCGACCGAACTAGAGTCCGTCTGAAAGGTTTGAAACATGTTTCATTTCTAGGTCCGTCGGACCTTTGGGGAAAAAAAAGTCTGCTGGAGACCACACATGATCGAATTGTCCGCCGGAGTCCGGTCCGCCGGACCAAGTCTGCCGGAAAGTCCGTTTGTGTGTACGCGCATAAGGGTAGCTCGCAGTCATAAAGTTAGATGAATATCAGATAGCTTTATTTCACCACAAGGAGCGCTTCATGGCTTTACCTTATGTGAAGCCCTAAGGCTAACGCTGCGCTATAACCGAGGTGAACATTGAATTAAAATACTAAATAAGCTGCTAGCATCAAAAGGTTCAGTACAGAAACTCCAAACAAAGTGTATCTATCAAAAGGATGCAGCGCTAAATAAACTCGCAAACAATATTGAATCCGTATATAAATATACAATATACATGTGAAAAATACCACAGAGAAAAAGAAAAAAGTGAAAGAAAAAGAAAACTAAAGGCAAAGTCCCATCACAGGTAAAAGTTTATAGATTCCCATGTAAAAATGTCCATCCAATTGAGCAAAAGTTGCAAGAAGAAATTCGTGACAAACTCTTCCAAAGTGCGCGCAGATCGCCACCCAAAGGTGTGTAAATAACCCGCTTACCAGAAAGCGATGACCTCCACAGCAGTCTCGCCCAGCATAGGGAAGTAAGGTCTCCCCTAAACCTTAAGGAATATCCAGAGCTCCTGCTGCTGCTAGTGATACTCAAAAACATAAAAAACGAAAGAATCTTCCATGATGTAGTATGTTAATAAAAGTAGATTTAATAAAAGAATAAGTTTGCACTTACAAGAGATTGGTCATCTATCAGCAAAAAGCGGTACAGATTCAGTTTTCTAGAATTGCGGTATCACCGTCAGTCTCGCTATACTTCCTATATCGTGCGCCCATCCGCCATCTCGGAAGGAAACAAACGTGATGACGTCACCGCCAGAGGCTCCACCTTTGGGTGGCGATCTGCGCGCACTTTGTTTTGTTTGGAAGGGTTTGTCACAAATTTCTTCTTGCAACTTTTGCTCAATTGGATGGACATTGTTACATGGGAATCTATGGACCTTTACCTGTGATGGGACTTTGCCTAATGCCGCGTACACACACGTGGGCTTTTCGACCGGACTGGTCCGACAAACTTTCCAGTGGACTTTTGACGGACTTTCTAACGATCGGACTTGCCTACACGTGATCACACCAAAGTCCGATGGATTTGTACATGATGACGTACACCAGACTAAAATAAGGAAGTTGATAGCCAGTAGCCAACAGCTGCCCTAGCGTGGGTTTTTGTCCGTCGGACTAGCATACAGACGAGCGGATTTCTGGGTCCGGCGGAGTTACGACGTAAAGATTTGAAGCACGTTCCAAATCTAAAGTCCGTCAGATTTGCAACAGGAAAAGTCCGCTGAAAGTCCGGTGAAGCCCACACACGATCGGATTGTCCGCTGGATTTGGTCCGTCGGCGTCCGTCAGACCAGTCCGGTCGAAAAGTCTGACCGTGTGTACGCGGAATAAGGTTTTCTTTTTTTCACTTTGGTATTTTTCACATATTTATTTTAGATTTATGTATGGATTCAATATTGTTTATGGCTTTAACTTGCCATTCCGCCAGTTTACGGTGTGTGACCGGGCAAGGCCCTGCCACTATGGGAATGTAACAACAAAAGATTCACATTAAGGCAAGGTTCTAGACCAGTGATGGCGAACCTTGGCACCCCAGATGTTTTGGAAGTACATTTCCCATGATGCTCATGCACTCTGCAGTGTAGTTGAGCATCATGGGAAATATAGTTCCAAAACATCTGGGGTGCCAAGGTTCGCCATCGCTGTTCTAGCCTATTATTTTTCTGGATTCTGTAGTCCCCGATTGGGGCCTGGAGCTTGAAGGTTCCAAAATGTCTTGAGTTGGACAGAACCTTCAATCCTGTGTCTGCATGCCTGCCGCCTATGTGAGTGCACAGGAGTGCAGGGTCATTATATACTCAAGCCTGAGGATAGCTCAGAGCTCCCAGTTTGGAGATAGCTCCCGTACTGGAGACAGAAGATCTCATCCAGGGGTCAGAGGATCCCCCAGTCAGCAGCCAGGAGACAGAAGGTCCCATCCCAGGAGTCAGGTGGGCTCCTATCGGGGTGTCCCCTATCCAGAAGCCAGTAGTGGGCTGTGCAGCAGGGCGCTGTGACTAAAGGCTAAGTGAGCCAAGTGAACCAGGAGAGCTGGGCAACACAGTCAGAGGAACTGGTAAGAAGACCAGCAGTGCTGCTGACAAGGGAGCCAGATGGCTCAGCGTTTTCAGTTGACATTTCCTGTTGATGTGGAAGAACCCCTACGTGGGCAACTGATGTTTGTGTAAACTTTCCATTTTGTTTAGTAAAAGTGGGCTGCCATCCCCAAAAATACAGTTTGGACTGGCAGAACTCATTGGGAAAAAGTATCTGCCACATGAGAGTAATCACCAGAATACCACAGGTGATACACCAGCTAGGCCTGCCTAAAGTTACCTGCTCTAACCAAAAGGAATATCTATCTCTAGCACCTACCTAAGTAGAGGATGCTACACAAGCTTGTATAGCACGCTCGTGTGCCAAGGAGAACTGGTGCAGGCAGGATAGAGCTAGTCCACGCTCCCCATAGAAGGCTAAATCACAATGACCAAACCCACACTGATGTCAGCATTTTCATAAAACTTTATTGTTCTGGAGGTGAACGCTAGAAGCTCCTTCTGGGAACCCCTCCCACACTAAAATGGCTCACCCTAGAACAGGGCAATCTCAGTACTCCAGCTGTACCTAAACTACAAATCCCATCATGCCTTTTCCTATGGTAGTCATGCCCGTTGCTGTCCGTTTCACCACAGCTGGAGTTCCAAGGTTGCGTAGCACTGCCCTAGAGACAGGTTTAGTCATTGAGATGGGTTGAAAGGCGTGGGTCCAAGGCAAGGCTTCCAATCTGCCCATTGGGAGCAAGTTTTATGGAAATGCTCGCCAATGTGTGGTCAGTGTTTGGGAATAAAAGCAGGCTGTCAGGTTCTGGTGAGCAATCAGGGGTCACATAGAATCTCTGAGCTACTGCCCTGTCAAATGCCTGCTTCCTTGTTATTACCCAATGTGCACATGGGCCTAGATGCTCTTAGAGCTAAGTGGGTGATGCACTTTCCCACTTTGGATGCCGAGGACTGGGAGGAAATGTGTGTGTGTGTGTGTGGGGGGGGGGTGCTCCTTCTCTCAATTCGTTTCGGCCAGGGACAGACTGGTCCAATTTAAAATTGTCCATAGAGTGTATTTTATGCCCATGCACTTGCACAAAATGTATCCCTCCATACCGGACGCCTGGTGAAGGTGTACCTCACCAGCAGCAGACTTTATACCTATATTCTGGAAAATGCTCATTGATTGAGACATTTTGGATTGGGGTCACTGCAACTATACGGCAGTCACTACAATCCAAATCCCCTTGACGGTGGACGCGTGTTTAATTGGGACTTGTCAATCTTCTGGCCCATAGCCGGGCGGTTAGAACCCTCATAGGAATACTGCTTTACTATGCTCGAAAAGCCATTGGTCCTACGATGGAAATCACCTTCTGCCCCATCAATTAGCTTGTGGAAACGATTGATTAATGCAGCCCTCCCACTATATAAAACAACATACCTGTTCAGAGGATGTGCCAGGAAATTTCATAAAGTGTGGAACCTTTGGGTGGATTCCCCTAGTACCAATGTTGATTGCCCAGATGATTAAAGGGTAACTCCACTTTCGTGGGGAAAAAAAAAATAGCAAATAAAAAGGAAAAATAATATAGCGTGTACAATTGTGATACAAATCATATTGTAATTGAATTTTATTAAAAATTACCTTTCCTTTTCAATCTGCAGCCGCTGTAATTTTCTATAAATGCAATGCAATATGGTTACTCTGTGTTACTGACCACTCCCCAGAAACATCATTTCCTGCTTGTGTGATTGGCTCACCAATTTTCCCAGAAGTCTGCCTAGGATACAAGTCAGATTTCAGGCATCCCCTGCAACAAAAATGTCATTCTTGGTGAGATATTTCCAATAGGAACACGTCTTGAGGGATGCAGGCCCAGTAGGTTTCCTCATTAGTGCTCTGCAGCTGCCACAGCTGACTGATAATTATGAAACACCTCCCATTACACCGCACAGAGGCACAGACAAACCCACAGGGATTTCTTCAGAATAACAAAAGATAGGAACCTGCAACGAAGTTTGTTATAATCCTTGCAATGTTCATAGATCACCCAGAGGGGGAATGTTTTTTTTTTCTCAACAAAAGTTGAGTTACTCTTTAATTCATGATTATGTTAGGTTTGGCTAAATATATGGTGTTGACATTAGTGGTCTACCCCAGTGTTTCTCAACTCCAGTCCTCAAGGCGCCCCAACAGGTCATGTTTTCTGGCTTTCCATTATTTTGCACAGGTGATTTGATCAGTTTCACTGCCTTAGTAATTACTACAGCCATTTCATCTGAGGGAAGTCCTGAAAACATGACCTGTTGGGGCACCTTGAGGACTGGAGTTGAGAAACATTGGTCTAACCTACAGCAATGTTTTGTTCTGGCAAGCTGCTCCTGTTATCTGGGATCGGAGAGGGGGTGCTCTTTATCAACCTTTTTCGCCTCATGCTTTGTAGGATGTCTGAGAGGAGGATTGTTTAGACCAGGGTTTCTCAAACTGGTGGCCCTCCAGCTATTGACAGGGCTGTCTTTAATATTGATTGGACCCCGGGCAAAACTTTTCTTGGGGCCCCCCACGCAATTTCGCTCTCCACCTGCTCTGAGACATACAATAAATAGCAGCTATGCTCAAAATCAGTTTACTGAATCAGATCAGGCAGCTATTGCGATCGGTTGCCAGAGGTTACAGTGTATCATTACCGCTCACTGACTGGTTGCTAGAGGTTACAGCACACATTACGGCTCGCTGATTAGTTGCTAGAGGTTACAGCACATGATTTCTGCTTGTTGATTGGCTGCTAGAGATTACTGTGGATATGACCTCAGGGGGGCATGATATACATATAAATGCGGCCGGCCTCCGCCATTTACATATGAATGCCGCCACTATTTATATATGAATGCCGCTATTTACATATGAATGCCAGTAAATTACATGTAAACACAGGGTCTGCAGGTGAGTCATCTGTACAAAAAAGGACAGAGCTGGGCAGCATTAGTAGCAGCACTTCACATTGAGATATTGGGACACAGCACGGGACTAAAACCTCAAGGGACGAGGGAATTTAAACCTGGATAGTTGGCAGGTATGAGGCAGCTGCTTTGGGCCCCCAACAATGAAAGGGCCCAGGGCAGCTGCCCCTTTTGCCCTGCCTTAAAAACGGCCCTGGCTATTGAGGAACTACAAGTCCCATCATGCCTCTGCCTGAAGGAGTCATGCTTGAAATGGTCAGCCTTGCAGTGCCTCTTGGGACTTGTAGTTTTGCAACAGCTGGAGGGCCACTAGTTTGAGACCCCTGATTTAGACTAATTGGAATGTCCGTACATTTCAGCCTTTACCAGCGGTTGGAGCGTACCACTTGTAACTATTCGATATAGGTATATAGGTAACTAGGGTCTTTTGGTTATGTTGTTATTGTTATGCAAGTGAGCCTGAGTATGCCCCAAATAGGCTTCATTTTGTAAAGATAATCCCCCCCCCCTCAAAAAAAATGCCTGATTCCTTCTCTTGGAGACTCCGGGGGGGATTGCACTTCCGTTGAGACCACTGTTACCATATATTGTTTTTCATCAAATTAAATATTAAATACATGATAAATATTCCGTACATGACAGTAGTTTTGAAAACAGAGATTGGACTTGAGGTCGGACTTTTACTAAAGTCTGACCGCTGCTTTTGAAATACTTTCTTATGTTGAGAAAACACAAGGTGTATAGGATTGTTTTAATGGTTGTTACCTCAGCCGGGGTATGCCCAGAGGCTGTATTATGTAACTTTTTTTTTTAATTTTGTTTTATTTTTTATGCAAACTCAATAAAAAGAATTTTCAAAAAAAAAAAAAAGAAAAAACACAAGGAGGAGTGGGACTCCCCCGTAAACTCTGGGATGGGACAATTTTATTGGGAGATTGAAGAGATTGCGACTTATCTAACCCACAACCATTGCCGAGGAGGGCAGGAATGTTACCGGAACGATTGCAGTCAATGGTAACTAAGAAAAGCGCTCTTCAGCAGAGGTTCCTCCACTGTGTAATAAATAGGACACAAGACACAACAAAAGATATCTGCACTTTATTTAAGGCCCAGGATCAGAAAGTACTAAAAACACAGGCAGTATTCTAAATAAAATCAAGTCATATAAAAACAATGGCAGTTTTCCCCCGGAGGGTTGGGCAGTGTTCTGATGTCCTAGGCAGTCAGTAGTCTTCTCATACTGAGTGTTTGCTCACCTAGGGGTCCATGTCCCCTGCAGCCAAGGGAGCCCTGATCCGGTAGTGATTGATGACATAGACCCCTCCAAGTCAAGAGGTAGAATTTTAAACCTTCAATAAATCAGTTCTTGGCTATGAAGGGGGAGGGAGGTTTTCTGGGTCCACCCCCCGAGGTTCCATTTAAAAGATTAAATGGGAGGGATTTACTAAAACCGGAAGAGTGCCAAATCTGGTGCAGCTCTGCATAGCGATCGATCAGCTGCTAACGTTTATTGTCAAAGCTTAATTGAACAAGCTGAAGTTAGAAGCTGATTGGCTCCCAAGAACAGCTGCACAGGATTCTGAGTACTCAAGTTTTAGTAAATCCCCCCCCCCCCCCAAAGTGAATATCTGGGCAAACCATAAAAAAAACAAAGCAAAACATTAATACATCTCTGCACATTCCCCCGTGGTTTTGTCTCAGTACAGAAATCCAGTGCTCTCCTTACTTCCTGTTTGAGCTGACAACACCGTGCCCTCGCTGCACTGATATCCCAAGCAGTGCTGCCAAGCCTTGCCCAGTTCTCACCTCCTGGACTACAGAACCCCTCCTTCACGCCATAACTTAAAGGGGTAAGGGGCTCTGTAGTCCATTATGGTACAAATTTGTGGGCCTCACAACACTGCTTAGGGTTTTACTTGCATAATAAATCTGTATAGAGTAAGCAAAAGAACAAAAGTGAATGCAGTGCGAGTTATACATAGAAGTATCACCGTATATCCCAAAGAAACTCTCACAAAAAAAAATTTTTTCAGAATATGGGTGAATGCAAGAAATAGGGAAAGTCAAACCGCAAATAAAAAGGGGGTGTCTTGTCTCAGACTGTCCACATGGGGAATAGATTAAAATTGCAGCAAGTAGGTGAATTCTGGCAGTAGAATCCAATTATGTATATTGAATGATAGATGTTACTCCAATTATGGGGTCACCAGGGATGCCCAAAAAAGTCAGAAAAAAGATAAAATACCAGGCGGGTGTTTTAGAAAGGAGAAAGGAAGGAAAAAAAAGCTACAGAAAGTCATATGGGGGGAAGGGATGTAGAACCGGGGTGTATAGGCAGAGCATGGGGTGTACGGGAGTCCTGGATTGTAAAGAACTCCAGAAGGGATTTGGGGAGACAAATGTGAGGGTGGAAGTCCGGACACTTGACTGTAGTTTTGAACGTAATGGAGTTCAGTTGCTTGGGAATTTTAGTGTAGTAGAGGCCATATTGTTAAATCACTACAGGAAGTTATGAGCTAGAGAAAATAAAAAACGCTGGATAGCCGCACTTCAAAAAATTCACCTTTATTATATAAAAATAGATATCAAGGCATCATAGGTGGGTATAGATTAACTGCACATGCGGTGTGAAACGCGTCAGCGGCTGTGCAGTAGTTAGTCTTGTACCCACCTATGATGCCTTGATATCTATTTTTATATAATAGAGGTGAATTTGTTGGAGTGCGGCTATCCAGCTATTTATTTTCTCTATTACCTCTGTTGCAAACAGAGCCAGCACCCTGCATGGATTGTGGAGACGGCTGATTCTAGGAGAGGTAATTACCTTGGAGCGGTGAACTCCCATATCCTAGGAAGTTATGAGCTCACTGGATTTCTGGCAGGTAAATGTATTTCCAGTATTAAAAAATAAATGGAGAATTGTGCTGGTACTGCAGAGATGAACTAACTAGTTTGTCTTTTTTTTGCTCAGACATATACTTCAACTTTGTTCCAAGCTGGAACACGAACACAACCCCAATCTACGATGCAATGCAGACACCTCGAAGTTGTGTGTACTGTGGGGGTTGGGCATGTCTAAGCTCCACCTCAGGGCGTGTACTGCGGGGGGGGGGGGGTTGGACAGGTTTAAGCTCCACTTCAGGGTGTGTACCGCAGGGGGTTGGACATGTCCAGGCTCCACCTCAGGGTGTGTACTGCAGGGGTTGGACATGTCTAAGCTCCACCTCAGTGTGTTTACTGTGGCGGTTGGAAATGTCTGAGCTCCACCTCCGAGTAAATATGGTTTGGGTTTCAGGACTTACAGGTAATACAGAGGAAGAATTCTAATAAGGCAATGAAAGGGGCCCCTGCCTTGTGAAACCTTTTCGATCATCTCCTATTCCCACTTTGCCCCGTGTGATCTACTGACAGATGGTTCTACAAATATAGGTGACCAGGAGACTGCAAATGTGGACCTCTCCTAAAAATGCAAGACATCTGGCTGTCAAGGTAGACCCTCTAGTGCCAGGAAGACTTCTGACGTTCTTGATCTGTAAACTTGTTCAAGGTCAGTGACTCAAAAAGTTTCAAGGCCAGCATAACAGCCAAAAAAAAAAACCTAAGGCCTAAGATTTGTTCAGGAAGGCAGTGACATCGGGAACAGGCAGCAAACCCCACCACACCTCTGAGGTCGTAATTGGTCTCTACCAGCATCCGTGTAATACCCGGTTAACAAGATACTCCTAGGGATTACTCAGCTGCCATACTCCTAATCATGGCCTCAGATATGCCAAACGGGAGGATCCATCAGGATACAGGGGCAGGCTGTGTGGATCCACCACGTCTACCCCGTGTCATGTGACTAGCAGTTCCATCCACCCTGCATGCCCTATGACTCAGGACTACCGGAACATCTTCCTTCTGGGCAGTAACTGGCCAAATGTCCAATCCTGAAGCCAGCTCTGTTAGACACATTCACATTCTCTATTTGTCCTGTTGACTAGGGGGGGGCATCTGTTCCAGTGTCTAAGAGGGTATTCTATGGGGGGGAGATTACCTCTCACTTCCTGTTGTGTCTACTGGAGAGGAAGTGAGGAGAAAACATCCTAAGGGGATGCAGATGGCAAAAAAATAAAATAAACTAATGGGGGGATTTAACCCATTCCTATTCTATCCATAAATACAAGGTTTTCTCTATACACAGACTTTAATGGTGCCTGGAATTTCGCATTAACACTGCAAATCTCTGGGGTGTGGGTGAAGATCAAGAGACAGTAAAAAAAGGGTGAGAACAATGGCTCTGCATTTTTTCACATGGGGGAAGGGTACGGAGAGAAGGCTGTACGGTGCGCAGAGGGTTGTACAAACGTCTGTTCCAGTACAGGCCAATGCCTTCCATATTCAATGCCATGCTATGCCATTGCCCAGTATGGTAAATGTAGTGCAGAAAGGCCACCTCCTAACATTAAGAAAAATGGCAGCAGAGGGAGACTGCTAAGGGCTCTTTCACATTACACATGTGCGCATAACATGCGCATGCTGGTGTACATTGTAAATGCGCACTGTCATGCATCGAAATGCATTGATAAAAAAGCACCACAGTGCTTCCTTTCTTTCCAGCTGAATGTAATTCTTAATTGCTGCAGTTGCACTGCAAAGCTTTACAGCATGCCGCTGCACACAAATGCAACCTATCCTATTCTTTTTTATTTTTTTCAGCGCACGCCAACGCACTGCATCGGTATGAACTGAAGCCATAGGAAACTTTTCCTTGGTCTTGCCCTGTGGCTTACGTTGGGCAATGCTGCTGCCGTGAACGAGCCCTAAGAGAATTTTGGTGAGTTTTACTCACTTAACACTGAAAAAAAAACACAAAATGTAGACTCCGCCCACAGCACCAAAGATATAAAATATATAAAATAATTATAAATTTCTCTTATACCAAAAACTATGAAATAAACTTTCTTGGCTGAATTGCCAGCATGAAATTAAATAGATATCTCTGTAGAAGTATAGACTATGAAATGTGCGCGCGTTCCTCGGGAACACAAAAGATCGCCAAAACACGGTTAAACGGCTGGTGGGGATTTACGTGTTCGGTCATCACCAATCGGGCCCAGGAGGATAATACAGGATAATACACACAAAGCCCTCTGGGTGGAGCTCTGTGGGGGGAGGAATGCGGGACCCTGAGTTGTAGTCGCTCCAAATAATCGGACCTGTAGAGGACCGGACAACGTCATAGTCTGGGCTTGATCTGCAGAGGCTTTCCTGGGAAACAGAGATGAAGAGTATTAGATAATGGAGGAGACAAATCAAATACATCCAGAAAACAGACGGCACGAAGAGCAACTACAACTGTACAGCGAACAAATAAACAGGAACTGTTTTCTACCGTTTGTATCCAAATGAAATTTTTATCATTTTTTTTTTCACACAAATAGAGCTTTCTTTAGGTGGTATTTAATCACTGCTGGGTTTTTTATTTTTTGCTAAAAAAAAAAAAAAACTGAAAAAAAGACAGAAAATTTTGAAAAAAAAAAAAAAAAAAAAAAAAAAAAAACGAAAAAAAAAAGACAAAAAATTTTGAAAAAAAAAAAAAACACGAAAAAAAGAGAATATTTTGAAAAAAAAAAACAAAAAAAAAACTGTTTCATAGTTTGTTATAAAATTTTGCAAACAGGTAATTTTTCTTCTTCGTTGATGTGCGCTGATGAGGCTGCACTGATAAGGTGGCACTAATGAGGTGGCACTGGTAGGTGACACTGATAGGCAGCACTGGTGGGCATTGATGGGTGGCACTGGTGGGAATTGATGGGTGGCATGGGTGGGCACTGGTAGGTGGCACTGTGGGCACTGATAGGTGGCACTGTGGGCACTGATAGGTGGCACTGTGGGCACTGATAGGTGGTACAGATGAGGCAGCCACGACTCTGTGTGAGGGATCGATGTCCCTCCGACAGAAGCCGGTGAGCGTCTTGTTTTTTTTTTCCCCCTCATGCAAAAAAATACTGATCTCATGTTTACATCATGTGATCAGCTGTCATTGGCTGACAGCTGATCACGTGGTTAAGGGGCGGGATCTGCCCCTTACTCCGATCTGTGATCAGCCGAGTCTCATAGACTCAGTGAAAACAGAGTGCGCCGCGCTCGACCCGCAGGCAGCTCATCCATGGGAGGACGTCTATGGACACCCTCCCGGCATGTAAGGCCCGTGTTGTAGCCGTCTTTCGGGTATAGCGCGGGCGGCAAGTAGTTAAAAAAAACTAAAACATACCTTTACAATCACTTTGAATTTTTTAAATTATTTTTTTTAGAAATTTTATATTTTTTTTTTTTAGATTTTATTCTTATTTATTTTTTTTTACATTTTGGGGGGCTTTGATGAAATATTAGGGGCCGAAGCAGACCCCTGATGTCTCACCTTTAGGGACGAAGGGCACTAATGGGGTGGCACTGTCCTCGGTCATAGATTTATTTGTCTCTATCGCTGCAGCCTCATCTGCAGAGATGAATGAAAAGGAAGCGGTCTGAGGCATAGTTTACTATGATTAAAGAGTTTACTATGCTTCACTGATGAATGGACACAGGAGGGATCGATACTGATCGCTCACTGTGTTCATTCAAAAAAAATAAAATAAAAATGAAGGGGCCAATGAATGACATATTTACCTTCCCCTTTCCTGGCTGTACATCCTGAAAACAGTGCCCGCAACAGCAGTCAGCAGGAGAGGAGAGCAGGGAAGCCGCCAATGATGAGAGGGGGGACACAGGGGGTCTGGGCAGGAGGGGGATGGGAGCGTAGATTCTAGAACTGATCCCCTTGCAGCGCAGCGGGAGGTAGAGGAGGAGACGCCAACAGCGCTGCAGGGGGAAGAACAAGAGGATTAGTGTCTGTAATAAGGCAGTGCCCCCCAAGTCCTCCCGCTCAGCAGGTGCCCAGGCCCCTCTTTTGAACTGATAGGGCCCGGGCCTGGTACAGGAGGGCCAGCCGTACTGCTTTATCAATGGTCCTGGCACACGGGGGAGTACCCTCCTATATGCCTAAGCCAGAGGGGACTGGGAGAGGGAGGGGCAGAATTCAATCAGCTCCTCCACTGCCCAATCAGGCAGAGGGGGGAATGAAGACCAAGCTGGGATGCATAAATTCAGGACGCCGATCTATTCACGCTGCCAGGACGTCGCTCATCGGGTAAGATAGTTCTACATATTTCAATGGTGGATTTGAACCAGAGAGTCCTTATGAGCCATTTCCTGGCACAGGAAAGTTCTGGTCCCGATGCCAGCAATCGCCTTGTCTCTGCCGTCCTGCCAGCTACGGCTCATATCTCGGTGCCCGTCCAGTTGGCATTCCAGTGTGTTAAGGATATGCGGAGGGGTGTGTGGATATAGTTACAGTGTTTGTGAGAAGGCTGGCTATGAGGCTGTTGACAGAGCGTTGGCAGGACGGGGTACAGACGTGTACGGCTGCTGTCACAGTGACGAGTGTTCGGTTATATTTAGAGCTTCTTAAAAAACATTAACAGCCTTACTTAGCCACTTCCCGGGCCGGACTCCATGACATGTAAACACGCCACCGACTCCGGGCCCATCTGCCCCCAACGACCAGGAAACTTCATACGGGCACCGCCATCCCTGCCCACCAGGACACTTCATACGGGCACCGCCATCTCTTCCCACCAGGACACTTCATACGGGCACCGCCATCCCTGCCCACCAGGACACTTCATACGGGCACCGCCATCCCTGCCCACCAGGACACTTCATACGGGCACCGCCATCCCTGCCCACCAGGACACTTCATACGGGCACCGCCATCTCTTCCCACCAGGACACTTCATACGGGCACCGCCATCCCTGACCACCAGGACACTTCATACGGGCACCGCCATCTCTTCCCACCAGGACACTTCATACGGGCACCGCCATCCCTGACCACCAGGACACTTCATACGGGCACCGCCATCCCTGCCCACCAGGACACTTCATACGGGCACCGCCATCTCTTCCCACCAGGACACTTCATACGGGCACCGCCATCCCTGCCCACCAGGACACTTCATACGGGCACCGCCATCCCTGCCCACCAGGACACTTCATACGGGCACCGCCATCCCTGCCCACCAGGACACTTCATACGGGCACCACCATCCCTGCCCACCAGGACACTGTATACGGGCACCGCCATCCCTGCCCACCAGGACACTTCATACGGGTACCACCATCCCTGCCCACCAGGACACTTCATACGGGCACCACCATCCCTGCCCACCAGGACACTGTATACGGGCACCGCCATCCCTGCCCACCAGGACACTTCATACGGGTACCACCATCCCTGCCCACCAGGACACTTCATACGGGTACCGCCATCCCTGCCCACCAGGACACTTCATACGGGCACCGCCATCCCTGACCACCAGGACACTTCATACGGGCACCGCCATCCCTGCCCACCAGGACACTTCATACGGGCACCGCCATCCCTGACCACCAGGACACTTCATACGGGCACCGCCATCCCTGCCCACCAGGACACTTCATACGGGCATCGCCATCCCTGCCCACCAGGACACTTCATACGGGCACCGCCATCCCTGCCCACCAGGACACTTCATACGGGCACCGCCATCCCCGCCCACCAGGACACTTGATACGGGCACCGCCATCCCTGACCACCAGGACACTTCATACGGGCACCGCCATCCCTGCCCACCAGGACACTTCATACGGGCACCGCCATCCCCGCTCACCAGGACACTTGATACGGGCACCGCCATCCCCGCCCACCAGGACACTTGATACGGGCACCGCCATCCCTGCCCACCAGGACACTTCATACGGGCACCGCCATCCCTGCCCACCAGGACACTTCATACGGGCACTGCCATCCCTGACCACCAGGACACTTCATACGGGCACCGCCATCCCCGCCCACCAGGACACTTGATACGGGCACCGCCATCCCCGCCCACCAGGACACTTCATAAGGGCACCGCCATCCCTGCCCTGTGCTGGTAGACTCACCCTCAAAAATAAAGATATAAAGGAGGGCCTAGAATCTGCACCTCACACAATTTTGCATGGAATGCCCCAATTTAACCCCTTCAATACCGGGCACTTTCACCCCTCTTCCTGCCCAGGCCAATTTTCAGCTTTCAGCGCTGTCACACTTTGAATGACAATTACGCGGTCATACAACACTGTACCCAAATAACATTTTTATTATTTTTTTTCACACAAGTAGAGATTTCTTTTGGTGGTATTTAATCATTACCGATTTTTTATTTATTTTTTGCCTAAAAAATTGAAAAATGATCGAAAAATTTTGAAAAAAAAAAAAGATTTTTTTCTTATTTTTTTGGCAGAAATTTTTGTAAATAAGTGATTTTTCTTCTTCACTGATGGGCACTGATGAGGAGGTACTAATATGCAGCTTTGATGAGCACTAATAGGTGGCACTGGTGGGCAATGATCAGTGGCACTGGTGGGCAATGATAGGTGGCACTGGTGGGCAAATGATAGGTGGCACGGATAGGCTGCACTGATGAGGCAGCACTGAAGGGCACTAATGGGGTGGCATTGATGAGAAGGCACTAATCTGCAGCTTTGATGAGCACTGATAGGTGGCACTGATGGGCAATGATAGGTGACACCAGTGGGCAATGATAGGTGGCACGGGTGGGCAATGATAGGTGACACCAGTGGGCAATGATAGGTGGCACTTGTGGGCAAATGATAGGTGGCACAGATTGGCTGCACTGATGAGGCAGCACTGAAGGGCACTAATGGGGTGGCACTAATATGCAGCTTTGATGAGCACTCATAGGTGGCACTGGTGGGCAATGATAGGTGGTACGGATGGTCACTGAAAGGCAGCACTGATTGGCATCACTGATGGTCACAGATTGGTATCACTTATGGGTACAGAGTGGCATCATTGATGGGCACTGTTGGGGCTGCACTAATGAACAGTGGCTCTATACAGATCTCTCCTGTGAGGAAATGCCGCTGATTGGCTCTCCTCTCCTCACACTCTGTCAGTATAAGGTGAGGAGAGCCAATAGACAGCATCTCCTTGTTTACATGTGATGTGATTGGACAGAGCCGATCACATTGGCAAAAAGCCTCGGCTCGTCATCGAGATAAGGGTCGCGTCTTGGCGCCCGCGATTGCCGCACTGCACGCCCCCCACGGGCGTGCGATCGAAGTGAGACTGGGGCGACGTCATATGACGCTGGCCCAGAACAAGAGTATCCCGCACGCTGTCATTTGTCCATATGGTGGGCGGGAGGAGGTTAAACACACCTATTAAAGTCCCGTCAATGTCAACTTAAAAGTATGTTTCAATCTTTTAAAATCTGCAACTTTCTTTAAAATAATCCTTTGTTCCGACACTTCCTGGTACAGGGTGACAACGCTCCGTCCTTGGCTCCCAGGTGTGCTCCGGCGTTGTCACCTTGTCAAACAGGCTTTTAATGAAGACTACAAGTAGCTGTGTAAACCCACATTACACAGTCATGGTCGGCCGCTGTCAGCGTCCTGAGAAATGCCATGCAAGCCATTGCTGGAGTGTATGTAGAGAGGAAATGGCTGCAAAGAGGATGCAGGAGACCAGCAGCGCTAAGATATACAGTAGTACCTTGGATTACGAGCATAATCCGTTCCAGAGGAATGCTTGTAATCCAGAGCACTCGCATATCAAAGTGAGTTTCCCCATAGGGATCAATGGAAACTCAGATAATTCGTTCCACAGCCACTGCTAGTGTATGCAGTACCGAATGTGGCCAGAGGTGGGGGGGGGGGCGCCGGAGACATTCGGAAACACTTGGAGAAGCTCAGAGGCACTCGGAAGCACTTGGAGAAGCTCAGAGACACTCGGAAACACTTGGAGAAGCTCAGAGACACTCAGGAAAGGATTGTTTCTGAGCACTTCTGAGTGTCTCCGGCGCCCCCCCACACCTCTGGACACATGCAGTACTGCACACACCAGAGGCTTGAATCCCGCTCGTCTTGTGACGCTCGCAAAACGAGTCGGAATTTAAAAAAAAAAAAAAAAAAAAACACAGCTCTTTTCATGCTATCAGGTCACTATGGAGCAAAATCTGTGAGGAACGTTTCCTAAACCTTGTATCTATTCCACCAAGAATTAAGGAAAAAGGGGGTACATCCTCAGACGGGAAGAGTGATATCTCGGTCTTCACTGCAGAAATGATCGAAACATGATTTTTTTAAGTGCCATTCATTTCCTACAGGGGCCCCCCCCCCTCCCCAGACCCACCAAACATCCCATCGGGGGGGGGGGGGGAGGGGAGCCCGGGAACAATGTGACTGTCTTGGTCGCATTGGGTGAGAACAGAGGAAGGAATAGAAGTTCTCTTCTCTGGTATCAAAAACTAAAAGCAATGAGGATCTTTGTCACTTACGGTTTCGGTTTGTTGTTTGAAAGCATCTGATCAGACCGATCGCAGATTGATCGGATGCTTTGGAGGCCAGGAGGAGAGATTTGGGGTCTAATAGACCCCAGATCTTTGCATAAAAAGGACCTGTCACAGCCCATCCTATCACAAGGGATGTCGTTCTTCCTTTGGGATAGTAATAAAGTTTAAAAAAAAAAAAAGGGTAGGTGTCAAAAAAATATTAAAACAAACAAAATTTTTATTTTTTTTTTAAATCGGGAGCTGTGATCGCGGTCATGTCCTAGGTAGCCCATCCTCCCCCCACAGTTGGAATCACTCCCTAGGACACACTGAACCCCTTGATCGCCCCCTAATTGTTAACCCCTTCCCTGCCAGTGTCATTTACACTGTAATCAGTGCATTTTTATAGCACTGATCGCTGTATAAATGACAATGGTCCCAAAGTAGTGTCAAAAGTGTCTGCCGTAAATCTATCCCCTATTTTGTAGATGCTATAACTTTTGCGCAAACTAATCAATATACGCTTATTGCCATTTTTTTTATACCAAAAATATGTAGTAGAATACATATCGGCCTAAACTGAGGAAAAAAACTTGTTTTTTTATATATTTTTGGGGGATATTTATTATAGCAAAAAGTAAAAATATTGCTTTTTTTTTTTTTTTTTCAAAATTGTCAGTCTTATTTTGTTTATAACCCAAAAAAATAAAAACCACAGAGGTGATCAATTAATACCAAAAGAAATCTCTATTTGTGAGGAAATAAGGACGTCAATTTTGTTTAGGTGCAACGTCGCACGACTGCGCAATTGTCAGTTAAAGCGAACGCAGCGCCGAATCGCAAAAAGTGCTCTGGTCAGGAAGGGGGGTAAATCCTTCCGGGGCTAAAGTGGTTAACCAAACACTTGGGTATTATATTGTGTTCAATACATTTTTTCCAGAAAATTTGCATTTGATAAAACTGCTGCACAAATAAAAATAATTGCAACAACCACCATTTTATTCTCTAGGGCCTCTGCTAGAAAAAAAAAAAAAAGTGTTTATTATACATAATGCACAAAGTGAATGTCATTCAATTACAGTGATCTGGTTACAAGGTTGAAGAACAAAAAGTCTATCGAGTTCTACCAACAAAAAATGTGAAAGAATAAATAAATTGTAGAGATGCACCGATATTTCGGCGGCTGAAAAATGGTGTTTGCGCCATTCCAAAAGGTGCTGATAATGGCGCCAAAAACGCACACGATTTTGCAGCGATTTTCCAGAGCTTATGGTGTGTTTTTCATAGGTCGTGTGACTAAAAAAAAAAACGCAGCAAAAACGTAATACGGCGTGCGTTATTGATGTGTCCTTGCTGCGTTTTCAACGCATTTTAACGGGGAGGCGCGATTTTGGTGCGTTTTTTTTTTAACTGACCAAAGATGCAGCAAGATTTTTAACACAACGGAAGCGCAACGGACCAGTGTGAAGACATACATAGAGTTTAAAGGGATGCATTTTTCTTTCTTGCGCTAAAGGTGCCGCTAATGGCCGACAATAAATTCATATTCATTTACATTCATGATATTAATTAACCACTTGACCTCCGGAAGATTTACCCCCCTTCCTAACACACTTTAACTGACCATTAGCGCGGTCGTGTGAAGCTGCACTCAAATAAATTTGATGTCCTTTTTTTTCCCCACAAATCAAGCTTTCTTTTGGTGGTATTTGATCACCTCTGCGTTTTTTTTTTTTTTTGTGCTATAAACAAAAAAAGAGCAACAATTTTGAAAAAAAAAAGTATATATATATATAAAACTTTCTGCTATAAAACATATCATAACATAAAACATTTTAAAAAATTGAATTTCTTTATCAGTTTAGGCCAATATATATTCTGCTACATGTTTTTGATCAAATAAATCCCAATAAGTGTATATTGATTAGTTTGCGCAAAAGTTATCACGTCTACAAACTATGGGATTTTTTTAATTATTTTTTTTTTTTTTACTAGTTATGGCGGCAGAATCATATATATATATATATATATAGTAAATCTGCTATAGGGAGGTCGGGAACCAACTAAAAAGTAGAATACAATTATATATAAAAATATAAATTTAATTTGAATTTAAAAAGTCTTTTTCGGTTTTGGCACCAAAATTTCCATTTGGTGCACCTCTAATAAACTGTAGCACCTCTATATACAGAACTCTATATGAACACAGTTGATCTACATCTACTTGGAAGGCTGTGATGTTAATATGCAGAGTATAAAAAGAAAAGTAGATTGGATAAAAATATAAAAAAATGAAAATAAAAAAAATAAATAAAAATCCACTGAACAGAATTTATTTTTTCTTCTTTTCGTTTAAATTTTTAAAACAAACAAAAAAAATAAAAATATTTCATACAATCTCTCACAAAAGTGCTTCACAAAATAAAATATGTAGATTAGCTATTAGTTATCCTAGAATTATGTACTTATACTCATCCGTTATCCGACAAGGGGAACTCTCGAACCTTCACTACCGCTAGAACGAAATATTAAAAAAAAAAAGGAGGAGCTGGAATGCACAAAGGTGAGCAGGAACATCCAACATTTCCAAGTTGAGAGGAACAGAGCTTGGAATTACAACAGGGAGCACTTCTTACTGGAGCATCCAACACAGCTAAGTAGCCAGGAGCTGACAATGCCCATCACATTCAACCTGGATATTTACTTTGGGGTGGTTTGACCCTTTAAATTCTTCATAGCTATATTATCTAACCAAGACATCTGGCCATTAGACCTTCCTTATATAGCCAAAAGTATATGGTTGAAACTAGATGGACTTGTGTCTTTTTTTAAACCTGACTATGTAACTATGTGGACACCCCCTCGCTAGATGGAGTTCAGGTGTCTCCAGTGAAGGGTACTGTTAATACTCCATCATACGAAGACATAGAAGAGAACTGTGGTCTAACAACCTTGTGGTATCAAGTTTGGTGAAGACCCTTTTCTGTTCCACTCCATAAAGACATGGTATGACCAGTTTGGTGTCCTGTACAGAGCTCTGACCTCAACCCTACTGAGCACCTTTGGGATGAATTGGAACGCTGGTTGTGAGCCAGTTCTTCTCATCAGTACCTGACCTCAGAAATGGGCACAAATTCCCACAGACACCTTCAAAAATCTAGTGAAAAGCCTCCCCAGAAAAGTGGAGGATGGTATAGCCACAAAGGAGGCCAACTCCATATTTATGGCCATGGTTTTGGAATGGAATGTCCAACAAGCTCCTATAGGTGTGATGATCAGGTGCCCACAGACATTTCGCTATATAATATAGTGATCTAAATCCATGTGGTACAATTGTAGATTTTACTTTTCTATTAATGTTGTATGTGTACTAAACGTGGTTGCTGATATTTATACTATACATAACTGAAACACCTTAAGAGAGAATGCAGTCACCAGCACTCCATACAGATACAAGACAACAAAATCAGTTATGGTGCAGAGACTTCATGGAGACTGGTAAGGGACTGTGTGCCAATACATCCCCTGGGTATCCTCTCTGCTCTTTGTAGACTGCCCCACCCTGTATTGGACTGGAGAAGGTCAGTGGAAATACGATAGTGGAATTTTAAACGTTCTGAGTGTTTTATCCTGCTCGTTATATATGAAGATACAGAAATTTCACCACCTCATTTTCACATTCCCATCAATATGTAAATGATGGCATCAGCAGCTGGCACTCTCCTCGGCACCAGTGTGGCACAATGCCCAAGACAGAACGCTCTGTTACCTAAAAGCATGTGAAATTCCCTGCCAGTCATCAGCTGGCACAGTACACACAGTGTATAGTAAAGAACCATTGAGACATATCACTGACAGACAAATGACGTTCTATGACCACACTGTGAGCTGAATGTTCCTCTTTTACACCTGTCCTCAGAGCACCCTGCCCAGGTCCAGCCTTCCTGGAGGTCAATTTTTGACTTTAGGTAGTCCTTAAATCTAAGCTGTAAAATTATCAGCATAGCCAATTTTCAAATTTGATTGGACTCAACTGAAAATAATTGTTACTTGTCTGAAAATAAGTATACTTTTTCTAGTGTGTTAGTTTCATGAATTGAGCCTAATGTTTATCACAGTCTTTGTCAACCTTTTTTACCTTTAATAATGTTCTCTGGGAACCCTTACTGGATAAGTTAATTTGGATGGGAAAATGAAAAGATGCCCTATTCATGGGTAGTCGGTAGAATAATAATAATACTCTTACAGTGGTGGTCGGAATGTCACCCTTACAGACGGTTAAAAAGATCATTGGCATCATGTTGCTGGCTTTTCCAAGCGGCATTGGCCTTGCAACTATGCAGGCACCATCCAGTGGGAGGTCAATCAGCCACAGCTCAAGGAACCCCTAGCAATCTCTGGGGGAACCCTTTTTTGAGAATGGCTAATCTATACGTTTCAGGGCCAAAGAGTTAGCTGGAGCAACAGGGCTAGCTTGCCAACAGGTTAGGTTGAGAGGTACGACTAGATTTAAATCAAGAGATACGGCTAGAAATTAGGTTAAGGGATATGGCTATAGTTTTAGTTAAGATAAGGCTAGATTTAAGGTTTGAGGTAGGGTTAGCAGTTGGGTTAAGGGGTAGGGGAAGCAGCTAAAGTTAAAAGTTAGGGTGAGACCATTGAAAAAAGCATAAGGAGAAAGGTTAGCTTAGGATTTTTGGTAGGTGTTAGGTTGAGGTGAGAAGTTAGGTTGGGGAATATGGTGAGAAATTAGGTCAAGGAATACGGTTAGAAGTTAGATTGAGGGATAGGGTGAGAGGTTAGGTTGAGGGACAGGGTGAAAGGTTAGGTTGAGGGACAGGGTGAAAGGTTAGGTTGAGGGACAGGGTGAAAGGTTAGGTTGAGGGACAGGGTGAAAGGTTGGGTTGAGGGACAGGATGAGAGGTTGGGTTGAGGGATAGAGCGAGGGGTTGGGTTGAGGGATAAAGCGAGAGGTTGAGGGATAGAGCAAGAGGTTGAGCTGAGGGATAGAGCAAGAAGTAGAGTTGAGGAACAGAGCGAGAGGTTGAGTTGAGGGATAGAGCGAGAGGTTGGGTTGAGGAACAGAACGAGAGGTTAGGTTGAGGGATAGAGCGAGAGGTTGGGTTGAGGGATAGAGCGAGAGGTTGGGTTGAGGGATGGAGCGAGAGGTTGGGTTGAGGGATAGAATAAAAGGTTGGATTGGGGAATAGAGTGAGAGAATAGGTTAGGAGATATGGCAACAGATTAAGTCGAATTATAGGGTTAAATTATTTATTATTCAGTATGACCAGGGGTTATACTCAAGCCTAGAGAAGCCTAGAGGTCTGATTAAGGAATAGACTGAGAGGCTAAATTTAGAGGTTAGGTTGAGGGATGTGGCAAGAGGTTAGTTTGAGGGATAGTATGAGAGGTTACGTTTGTAGAACAGAGTGGGTAGGTTGAGAGACAAAGCAAAAGGTTAGGTTGAGGGACAGAGTAAGAGGTTAGGTTGAGAGAAAGGGTGAGAGGTTAGTTAGGCTGAGGGATAGAGTGAGGGATCAGGTTGAGGGATAGAGTGATAGGTTAGGTTGAGGGACCGAGTGAGAGATTGGGTTGAGGGACAGAGTGAGAGGTTGGGTTGAGGGACAGAGTGAGAGGTTAGGTTGAGAGACAGAGCAGAAGGCTAGGTTGAGGGACAGAGCAGAAGGTTAGGCTGAGGGATATGGCAAGGGTTTACGTTGAAATATAGGGTAAGACATTGGATTATTCAGTATGACCAAAAGTTATATTGAATAATCAAGCCTAGGCCAAGAGGTTCGATTGAGGAATAGGCTGAGAGATTATGTTGAGGAACAGGGGAAGTGGTAGGTCATATGAAATAGTACTTGGTTTTGGGCAGTACTGTTCCCAGTGTAAAGCTTTTGGAGCAGAAGCTTTGCATTGAAAGTATTGGTATTCAACATTATCAAGACATGCAGGTGTCAACAAGGGGGAAAAAAATGTTTTAGCAATCAGAGACGCCATCACAGACAATTTCCACCATGCTGGATGATCCAAGTGTGCGAACATCAATCATTTTATATAAAAACAAGTGAACACCGTGTGTGCAGAGAAAACAACGGAGGGTTACTACCTGCCAGCAAAGTGAAAAGAATAGGGTGATGCCCCATAGATATGCGCCAATGTGTTACTGGCAGCGGCCAGGGTAGCGCTATATGTATCTTCTCATCACAGCAGTGTCGTCACATTAAGAGACAGTGAATATTACTCAACCTGGTTTGTAGGATAACAATGAGATTCTCAGACAAAGCCCTGCTATCTTCACCATCTGGCACGAGTCTCTGCACCGTTACCGCTCAGCAGGGGCTCTGGCTGAGCTACCGCATTGAGGTGCTTGCACAGCCTAGCAGCCAAAATCAGCGGGAGGCACCGTTAATGCTCACACAGCGCAGTCAGGGGGACCCGGCTATAACTCACAGAGGTAACTGTGGGAACTGATTAGAATTGTCTTTCCACTTAAGGAGGACCTTGCAACTACCAATGAAAATCGCCTATCAATTCTGCATAAAGAGGTTCCTGTATACCATTAATATAAAAATAAACTCCAGCGTTGTCCTCTTTGCTGCAGAAGTTCTCTTGTGTCGTCTCTCCTTTCAAGCCACCATCTTTTTTTGTCATCAGGAGCCCGATGTGTCTCTGTTTCGACGTGACATCAGATCCAGCTCCTGTGCAGACAGCGCAGGGTCAATTTTTACGTGTTGCAGAATGAAATATCACACAATTTGGCTCTCAGGAAGACATATAGTTGTGCTCATAAGTTTTTATACCCCAACAGAATTTATGATCTCTTGGCCATTTTTCAGAGAATGTGAATGATAACACAAAAACTTTTTTCACTCATGGTTAGTGTTTGGCTGAAGCCATTTATCAATCAACTGATCAAAAGTTTACATACCCCAGTTCTTAATACCGTGTATTGCCCCCTTTAACATCAATGACAGCTTGAAGTCTTTTGTGGTATTTGTGGATGAGACTCTTCTCAGATGGTAAAGCTGCCCATTCCTCTTGGCAAAAAGCCTCCAGTTCCTGTAAATTCTTGGGCTGTCTTGCATGAACTGCACGTTTGAGATCTCCCCAGATTGGCTCAATGATATTGAGGTCAGGAGACTGAGATGGCCACTCCAGAACCTTCACTTTATTCTGCAGTAGCCAATGACAGGTCGACTTGGCCTTGTGTTTTGGATCATTGTCATGTTGGAATGTCCAAGTACGTCCCATGCGCAGCTTCCTGGCTGACGAATGCAAATGTTCCTTCAGTATTTTTTGATAATATACTGCATTCATCTTGCCAACAGTTTTGACTAAATTTCCTGTGCCTTTGTAGCTCACACATCCCCAAATCATCAGCGATCCACCTCCATACCTGTCATCATTGTTGACTCCTCTCCAAATGTTGCGTTTATGGTTGTGGCCAAAAAGCTCAATTTTGGTCTCATCACTCCAAATGACTTTGTGCCAGAAGGTTTGAGGCTTGTCTCTGTGCTGTTTGGCGTATTGTAAGCGGGAAACTTTGTGGCATTTGCGTAGTAACGGCTTGCTTCTGGCGACTCGACCATGCAGCCCGTCTTTCTTCAAGTGCCTCCTTATTGTGCATCTTGAAACAGCCACACCACCTGTTTTCAGAGAGTCCTGTATTTCACCTGAAGTTATTTGTGGGTTTTATTTTGCGTCAGGAAAAATTTTCATGGAAGTTGTGGCCGAAATTTTAGTTGGTCTAACTGACCGGGATTTGGTTTCAACAGAACCCCTCATTTTCCACTTCTTGATTGGAGTTTGAACACTGCTGATTGGCATTCTCAATTCCTTGGATATCTTTTTATATCCCTTTTCTGTTTTATACAGTTCAACTACCTTTTAACGCAGATCCTTTGACAATTCTTTTGCTTTCCCCATGACTCAGAATCTAGAAACGTCAGTGCAGCACTGGATGAGAGATGCAAGGGTCTGTCAGGAGTCCAGAAACTCATTGACCTTTTATACACACACACTAATTACAACCAAACAGATCAAAGGGTAATAGCTATTCAAACCCCTTTGTGTCATTTTGTGTCATTTTGTGTGATTTTGTATCAGGCCAAAATCACCAGGGTATGTAAACTTTTGATCAGGGTCATTTGGGTAGTTTCTGTTGCCATTATGATTTAAAAAGAGTAAACACAGTTGATTGGTAATAAATGGCTTCTGCCAAACACTAATCATCAGTGAAAGAAAAGTTTTTTGTGTTATCAATCATATTCTCTGAAAAATGGCCAAGAAATCATAAATTCTGCCAGGGTATGTAAACTTATGAGCACAACTGTAGCCTCCTGGGATGGTGACGTGGACATCCCAAGAGGCTGTTGGTGGCCAATACGAATGCCATACTTGCCTAGGCAAAAATCAGGGGGAGGGTGGACATCATTAAAATATAGATTAAAAAAAGGTATTTACTTTTCATAAATGTTTAACATATTCCGTGAGGAAGGACAGGGGAAAGTTGCACCTCAGCTGAAAGGTCTGCTTGAACATGATACATACATTTTCATCAGATAGCTTCTACTCACGGTTTCATATTTCTGGGACTATGTTGGGGACAGGAAGGCTTTTGGGCAGCACATAGAGTTCAGGCATTTGTCAAGAAGAAACACAGTGGCCACATAAACAGGTAACCTCAGGCTTGGGAAAAGGTGTCAAAGCATTGGGATAGATCAGGTTGGCGGACACTAAAAGAATTTTTGTGCGGAGAACAGAATCAAAGGTTTCCACCTGCCAGCAAAGTGAAAAGAATAGGAGGATGCCCCATTGGCCACCCCACGATATGTGCCAATGTGTTACTGGCAGCGGCCAGGGTAGCGCTGTATGTATCTTGCCCCAGAGAAGGAAGAGATTCCAAAGGCCTCCAGTGCCCACCAGAGTTTTATGAAGAGGTTTGTAACATACTTTAGAATGGAGGATTGGCCTAAAACAGGGCTCCCCAAAATATGAACTGTAGGCCACATCTGGCCCGCAGCAACTGTCTGTGAAAATACCCCTAGTGTCTGGCAGTGGTATGTGTATTATGGAGACTGGCACATCCACTGCCAGTCAGCCTGCCATGACCCTCTCCCAGATGGGCACACCTGGATGTAAGGGGGGGGGGGCTCTGGTGGGCTCTTTAGGAAATAACGGTGGACTCTGATAGGCGCTCCTAGATTTAAGGGGGAACCCTGTAAGGCGCTCCTGGACGTGAGGCGGAACTCTAATGGGCCCTCCTGGATGTAAGGGGAGAACCCAATGGGCACTCCTGGATTTAAGGAGGACTCTAATAGGCTCTCCTGTATGTAAGGGGAGGCTCTGATGGGTAATCCTGGAATGAGTTGCCCCCCCCCCCCCCCTTTAATGGGCACTCCTGGATGTAAGGAAGTGCCCAGCTGGAGGGCACGCCCTTTGATGGGCACTCCTGGATGTGGGGTGGAACTCTAATGGGCACTCTAGAATGTAAGGTGGACTCCAATGGGCACTCCAGCATGTAAGGGGGACTCTAAGGGGCACTCCTGGATGTAAGGGAAGACTCCAAAGGGCTCTCCTGGATTTAAGGAGGGGAATCTAATAGGCACCCCTGGATGTGAGGTGGAACTCTAATGAGCACTCCAGAATGTAAGGGGGGGGGGGGGGAGACTCGAATAGACACTCCTTGATGTAAGGGGCTTGCAAACATTTGGAAAATTCACAATATGTCCCTCATACTGAAGCATGGGGATCCATCAGCTCTGTCCTCACTCGGGCTGGTTCTTTGGGTGCCCAGCACCGCCATGTTTAGTGTGGGGAAACCAGCTGCCAGCCAGCTCAACACCGAGCATGCGCGAGCCACTCTGCGATTTCTGAATGGTCCCGCAACCTTCTCGTAGCTGTGTTGTATTCCAGAAGGCTGCGGGCAAAGAGGGGGGGCTGAACTTCCGCTCGGATCACCTAGGCAAACCAAGCGTAAGTGGGAATGGGTACCTATCAAAACTAGGTGACCACTACCCCCCCCCCCCCCCCCCCCCCAAAAAAAAAAAGTTAAACAGGAGAGGGGGAGGAGGCAACAAAGCGGAACGTCCCCTTTTGTGTGAAGTTGAAGGGTGGATGGGGGTGCAGGATGGGCAAATTATGTCTTACTACCCTGTTTCCCCAAAAATAAGACCTAGCGTGATTGTCGGTGATGGCTGCAATATAAGCCCTACCCCCCAAATAAGCCCTAGTTAAAGTCCTTGTAGGTCTTATTTTCAGGGTAGGGCTTATTTTCGCGGAAACAGGGTCGGGCATATTTGGGGGGGGGGGGGGGGGGGGGTAGGGCTTATATTGCAGCCATCACCGACAATCACGCTAGGTCTTATTTTCGGGGAAACAGGGTATAACTTTCCAAGTTCCTGGTGTCACAATACACAATAACAGTGTCATTTTTCAGAAAAGCTCCACCTCAATAATAAGCTGCCTTGAGTGCCATTCTGCAACTTTGCCTAGGATGAGATGATGTCATCAGTCTGCTGCAGGAAGGAGGAAGCATTTCCTCAGTATCCTCTCCCCCCAGTTTTTAGACTGCAGCATTGTAATTTTGTATCAAGGGGAGAGGTTGCAGCAGAGGCCGATCGGTGTCCACTCATCTCCAACTGTTATCAGGCTGCACACTAAGCAGATGAGACGAGACGGAGCAGCTAGCGGGTCACATGCCCTCCTGCCTTCTAATGTATAGATCTGGAGCTTGGCTATAACAGCAGTGAAGGCCTCAGCTTGCCGATGTCTGGTGTCTGCTGTTCTATATGGGAAGGTCTCTTCTGTTGAACTCCACGTCTGACCTAGTTAAAGCGAGGCCGGCACGGTTCCTTCGCTCCGAACCCCCCTCTGCCTTTGTTTGCACCCTGTCAGACGACCCTCTGAATGTTCACAGCCGTTTCACAGGTTCGCACTCCTGTTACAAGTGCCGGCTCAGCACTGCCGCTTGTCACTGTCTGTAAGCAGAACCAACCAAGGTGACACAGGTGGCACTCCCTAGGTGCCTGCAACCTTCTCACCAGAGGGTCTGTAACCTTCCTCGTCAATTAATAGAGTCTGTGATCCCACCGATATGTAGGACATCAGCAGCTCCGCATGGCAGCAATATAACAGCCAGAGCAAACCTAAGTGAGAACTCCACCCTAAACTTCCTGTTCCATAATTCTCCCACCTATGTTCCCTAATTAAGTGAAGGTATGATCACATCGCAGAAGACCGCGGGCAGGAAAAGACAATGGTGGACCCCATGGTACACATCTCATGCCGACAACATGGTAGTCAGGCGGAACAGTCTCTGGTACAGTGTTCTCTGTACAGCGGGTATATAAAAGTATCACCCCCCCCTTTTAAAATAATCACATTTTGTTGCTTAGCAGCCTGAAATGAAGACAGACACGTTTTTTGTTTTATTCAGCTGTATTTACTCAGAGTGCAACTTATAATGTCCAAGTGAAGGATATGACCCCCAACATGTCAGAAAAAAAAATAACAAAAATTCAAAAACAAAATCACAGAGTTGGAAAAAGGATCACCCCCCCCCCTCCTAAAAATGACTTGTAAACTCAATCAGGTGTAGCAAGCAAAGAGACTTGGGATTTTTAGGGTACAAGAACACAATAAAAAAAAATGTAAAAAAATATAGAAATTTTATTTTAACATTAAAATATTCAGAACATTGTCATCATATAGCCTATATATCCATACGGTTGATGGAAAGGGATGCAGTGATTCCAATTCTCTACATGTTTCGCCATACAATGACTTCCTCAGGAGAATTGGAGTCTACTGCACCCTTTCCATCTACCGTATGAATATATAGGATATATATGATGAAATGATTCTGAATATTTGAATGTTAAAATAAAATTTTGATTTTTTTTTTTTACATTTTTGTATTGTGTTCTTGCACCCTAAAAATCCCAAATCTCTTTGCTTGCTATACTTATTAACCACTTAAAGCTGCTGACTTTTAAAATAAGGACACTTACCTGTCCAGGGCGCCCGCGACGTCAGCACCCGAAGCCGATCTCACCCTCGGCTCTCGGGTGCTGCCGCCGCCATCTTCGGTAAGGGTATAAGGACGTGAAGCCTTGCGGCTTCAATTCCTGGTTCCCTACTGTGCATGCGCGACTCACGCTGCGCTATCCTGCTGGTCCCTACTGTCTTCTGGGACCTGTGTCTCCCAGAAGACAGCGGGGGGGGAACGGAGAAGGCGCCGGAAGTGGCATAGATACCCGCGGGTGGCTCCGGTATATATTCCCGGAAGTGGGAGAAAAATACCTGTATTAGACAGGTATCTGCTCCCCCTCCCCCCTGGAAGGTGCCAAATGTGACACCGGAGGGGGGGGGGGGATTCCGGAAAGCGGAAGTTCCATTTTTAGGTTGAACTCCGCTTTAAGGACCGGGCCTATTTTTCAAACTTGTTGTTTACAAGTTAAAATCTGTTTCATACCTAACAGGGACAAGGACATGATCGCCTCTGCCGGTGGCTATGGTAAGCGGCAGAGGGCACCGAGGAGCGGCGGGACGGGAGGCCCTCTCCCACCGCCGATAAGAGTGATCTTGCGGCGAATCCGCCGCAGAGACCACTTTTATCTGAAAGCGGACCGCCCGCTGAAGAAGAGGATAACAACGATATCCCTCTTCAAACAGCCGACTTATAATGACGGCAGGACAGAAGTGGTTAAATTACGGGATGCGGTGCTGATGGCTGTCAGACGCTCAGCAATCTTCTATACATTCAATCAGGTGTAGCTAATCACCTTCTCAATGGCACACAAAGCCATTTGACTTTCAACTGTAATCAGCTATGGTCATTTTAATCAGCTTAGCATGAAAAGAGCTTTCCTGGAGCATTTCAGTCCCTGGTAACTGGAGCAACTGAAGCAAACAATCAACTATTGGTGGCAAGGCACTGACATTGGGATCTAAGGTCAGTAGATACCAAAACAAATTTAAAGGCTTTACCAATGCTTAGAAGCACAGTAAAGTCTATTATTAAGAAATGGAAAGTATTTGGTACAACACAGACCCTCCCTGGATCAGGACGCCGCTCCAAACTGGATGAAAGCCAGGAGGAAACTGGTCAGAGATGCCACCAAGAGGCCTACAGCAACTCTGTCAAAGAGTGGTCATTGTGTGCATGTGACAACAATAATCACAAATTATCCACTAATGTGGCTTGTATGGGAGGGTTGCAAGAAAAAAGCCGCTCCTCAAGAAAGGCCACATGTAGTCACCACCGAGCTTTACCAAAACGCACCTTGAAGATTCTGAGGCCACATGGAAAAAGGTGTTCTGGTCAGATGAGACTAAAATGTAATGATTTGGCCTCAACACCAAACGACATGTCTGGTGGAAATCCAATACAGCTCACCATCCAAATAACACTATTCCTACAGTAAAGCATGGAGGGGGTAATGTCCTGTTATCGGGGGGGGGGGGACGGGGGGGTGGTAGTAATATCCTGTTTTGGGGTGGGTGGGGTGGGGTGGGGTGGTAATATCCTGTTTTGGGGGGGGTGGTTGGGGTGGTAATATCCTGTTATGGGGGGGTTCTCTGCAGCAAGGACTGGAGCACTTGTCAGGATAGAAGGAAAAATGGACGGGGCAAAATACCGTTAAATTCTTGAGGAAAATCTGCTGCCTTCTGCCAGAAAGTTGTCAATGGGAAGAAGGTTTACCTTCATACGTTTTATAGATAAAAGAAAAACTCTAGGCATGGGACTTTAGAGGCACAATAGTATTAGACTACAAAAAATAAATTAGATAAAGGTATTTTATTGGAAAATTATAAAAGACAATGGACACACATAGATTAATTAAAAACAATTCAGGCTAGATGTGGACCCTAATAATCATACACCGTGAGAGTCCTAACCTGCATATTTGTATAACATAAAGAAGGTTATAAATGTATACATATATCACTTAGTCCATATATAGGAGAAATACTTGAACAGTAGATAGGTACACAATTGTGGCAGACAAAGTGCAGCAGGTTTGGTAATCCACGGTGAGATATTCTCTAGTTGCTCTACATGTTTCGCGTTACGCAGAACGCTTCCTCAGGAGCTAGAGATTCAATTGGGTAAGGTAAGGTTGCATAAACCTATCAGTAGTGATTGTAATGCAAATGATCACAATTTGATCATGGGTATAAGATATCTGAATTGAGTTGGAGACAACAGTCGGCCACAGCCTGGAACCTCTCAAAGAAATGTAGCATCAAGTATCCATAAGAGGGAAAGCATAGGCTTTGTCATTGTAGTGCCTTAGATGGATGAGAGGGAGCAAAGGAGTGCGCCGTCCGATCTGGCAGGGACCGGTGCTGTGGCCACCTTCATACGTGACAATGATGCAAAGCACACAACAATAAGCACACAGTGGTTGGAGGAGGAAAAGGTGAATGTCCTTCCATGGCCTAGTTAGAGCCCAGACTTAAACCCCATCGAAAATCTGTGGAATGACTTGAAGACTGTAGACCACAAATGGTCACCATCAAATTTAACTGAAGTTAGTAGAGACATATCCCAACAGACTAATGGCTGGAATTAAAGCAAAAGGTGGTTCAACAAAATACAGACACAAGGGGGTGATCCTTTTTCCAACTCAGTTATTGTTTTTGAATTTTTGTTATATTTTTGCATGTTGGTGTTATATCTTTCACTTGAATTTTATAAATACAGCTGGATGAAAACAAAAACTGTGTCAGTCTTCATTTCAGGCTGCAAAGCAACAAAATGTGATTATTTTAACCACTTGACCACTGGGCACTTAAACCCCCTTCCTAACCAGACCAATTTTCAGCTTTCGGTGCTCTCACATTTTGAATGACAATTACTCAGTCAGGCAACATGCTACCCATATGAATTTTTTGTCATTTTTTTCCACACAAATAAAGCTTTCTTTTGGTGGTATTTGATCACCACTGAGTTTTTTTATTTTTTGCGCTATAAATGAAAAAAAGACCGACATTTTTTTAAAAAAAAGCATTTTTCTTTGTTTCAGTTATAAAATTTAGCAAACTAATCATTTTTCTTCATAAATTTTGGCCAAAATGTATACGGCTACATATCTTTGGTAAAAAATAACCCAAATCAATGTGTACATTATTTGGTCTGTGTGAAAGTTAGAGAGTCTACAAGCTGTGGTGCCAATCACTGAAAATTGATCTCACCTGATGTACTGACGGCTCTTTTCTTCTCATTTCTTGAGACACTAATAAGCCAGGAAAGTACAAATACCCCCCAAATTACCCCTTTTTGGAAAGTAGACAATCCAAGGTATTTAGTAAGAGGCATTGTGAGTTTTTTGAAGTTGTAATTTTTTCCCACAATTCTTTGCCAAATGAAGATTTTTTTTTCTTTTTTTTCCCACAGGTTATTTCTCACACACAGCAAATGCATACCACAAATTACGCCCCAAAACACATTATACTCCTCCTCCTGAGTATAGCGATACCACATGTGTGAGATTTTACACAGCATGGCCACATACAGAGGCCCAACATGCAGGGAGCACCTTCAGGCGTTCTAGGAGCATAAATTACACATATCATTTCCTGACTACCTCTTACACTTTTGAAGGTCCTGGAGCACCAGAACAATGGAAACGCCCACAAAATAACCCCATTTTGGAAAGTAAACACCCCAACTTATATTCTATAAGGCATAATGAGTCTTTTGAACATGTCATTTTTTTCCACACGTTTTTGGAAAACATGGAAAGAAAATGAAAACGCATTTTTTTTTTTTACAAAAAGTTGTCCACCTATAAGATATTTCTAACACACAGCATATACATATCACAAATGACACCCCAAAATACATTCTGCTCCTGAGTATAGCGATACCACATGTGGGAGACTTTTCCACAGCATGGTCACATACAGAGGCCCAACATGCAGGGAGCACCATCAGGGAAATACATTTCAAATCTAATTGACTACCTATTACACTTTTGTGATTTACTGATGGGCACTGTAGTGCCAAGGATGTGGCACGGATGAGCACTGAAGTGGCATGGATGTGGCACGGATGAGAACTGATGTGGCATTGATGTGGCAAGGATGAGCACTGCTGTGGCATGGATGAGCCAGGGATGGATGGAGCATGGATAACCACGGATGGAGCATGGATGAGCACGGATGGAGCATGGATGATCCAGGGATAGATGGAGCATGGATGAGCCAGGGATAGATGGAGCATGGATGAGCACGGATTGAGCATGGATGAGCACGGATTGAGCATGGATAAGCACGGATGAGCCAGGGATGGATGGAGCATGGATGGAGCACAGATGAGCTAGGGATGGATGGAGCATGGATGAGCACAGATTAAGCATGGATGAGCCAGGAATGGATGGAGAACGGATGAGCCAGGGATGGATGGAGCACAGATGAGCCAGGGATGGATGGAGCACGGATGAGCCAGGGATGGATGGAGCACGGATGAGCCAGGGATAGATGGAGAACGGATGAGCCAGAGATGGATGGAGAACGGATGAGCCAGGGATGGATGTAGCACGGATGAGCCAGGGATGGATGTAGCACGGATGAGCCAGGGATGGATGGAGCACGGATGAGCCAGGGATGGATGGAGCACGGATGAGCCAGGGATGGATGGAGCACGGATGAGCCAGGGATGGATGGAGCACGGATGAGCCAGGGATGGAGCACGGATGAGCCAGGGATGGAGCACGGATGAGCCAGGGATAGATGGCGCACGGATGAGCCAGAGATGGATGGAGCACGGATGAGCCAGGGATGAATGGAGCACGGATGAGCCAGGGATGGATGGAGCACGGATGAGCCAGGGATGGATGGAGCACGGATGAGCCAGGGATGGATGGAGCACGGATGAGCCAGGGATGGATGGAGCACGGATGAGCCAGGGATGGATGGAGCACGGATGAGCCAGGGATGGATGGAGCACGGATGAGCCAGGGATGGATGGAGCACGGATGAGCCAGGGATGGATGGAGCACGGATGAGACAGGGATGGAGCACGGATGAGCCAGGGATAGATGGCGCACGGATGAGCCAGAGATGGATGAAGCACAGATGAGCCAGGGATGAATGGAGCACAGATGAGCCAGGGATGAATGGAGCACGGATGAGCCAGGGATGGATGTAGCACGGATGAGCCAGGGATGGATGGAGCACGGATGAGCCAGGGATGGATGGAGCACGGATGAGACAGGGATGGAGCACGGATGAGCCAGGGATGGATGGAGCACAGATGAGCCAGAGATGGATGAAGCACAGATGAGCCAGGGATGAATGGAGCACAGATGAGCCAGGGATGGATGGAGCACAGATGAGCCAGGGATGGATGGAGCACGGATGAGCGAGGGATGGATGGAGCACGGATGAGCCAGGGATGGATGGAGAACGGATGAGCCAGGGATGGATGGAGAACGGATGAGCCAGAGATGGATGGAGCACGGATGAGCCAGGGATGGATGGAGCACGAATGAGCCAGGGATAGATGTAGCACGGATGAGCCAGGGATGGATGTAGCACGGATGAGCCAGGGATGGATGGAGAACGGATGAGCCAGGGATGAATGGAGAACGGATGAGCCAGGGATGGATGGAGAACGGATGAGCCAGGGATAGATGTAGCACGGATGAGCCAGGGATGGATGTAGCACGGATGAGCCAGGGATGGATGGAGAACGGATGAGCCAGGGATGGATGGAGAACGGATGAGCCAGGGATGGATGGAGAACGGATGAGCCAGGGATGGATGGAGAACGGATGAGCCAGGGATAGATGTAGCACGGATGAGCCAGGGATAGATGTAGCACGGATGAGCCAGGGATGGATGTAGCACTGATGAGCCAGGGATGGATGGAGAATGGATGGGCCAGGGATGGATGAAATATAGATGAGCACATATGGAGCATGGATGAGTCAGGGATGGATGAATGGATGTAGCATGGCAGATCAGCACTGTGGGCACTCCAGACAGCCCACAGTGCTGCTGCACCCGGCTCCCTCCTCTCCTCTCCTCGATCGATACAGTGTGCGAGGAGATAAGGGAGCGGGGTGCAGCAGCTCTGCACCGGACAAGCTCCGATTTGTTAACAAGTGATCGCTCCATCATCGGACGGAGCGATCACGTGGTAAAGGGTGTGCTGCTATTGGCTCTTTACCCCGTTTCCGGGACCCACCATTCCTGGGTGCGCGCCCCAGGGGATTCTGTGAGGGGACGTCCATGAACGCCGTACCAGAATAAGCCGACCTCGCTGTAGCCGTCTTTCGGCTATGGCCCGGTCAGCATGTGGTTAAAGGGAGGTGATTCTTTTCTATACCCGGCTGTATGTGTCAGAGCTATATAAATGTATAACAGAGTGCTTGGGTGTAATCTAAATTTTTTTTACACTTAAAGTGTTACTAAACCCACATTATAAAAAACAATGAAAAAATGGAGTATTCCATGCTATAAGATTCCTTTTTTTCTGTATTCTGCAAAAACCTGGTTGATCCTGCCGCTCTCTATCTCCCCCCTTCTGTCCATGTCCCCAATTCAGTTGGGGATTTTGCAGAGCAGTGTTGGCAGTTCTGCACATGCTCAGTTTTCAGTGAGTTTCTATGTTGAGTATTTCCTCCCTATCACATTTGAGCAGCTCATGTGACTATAGAGTCACACATGTGGGCGTATACACTGTGGTAAATGACCGCCCACACCCTTCCTTCTTCTCCATGACCACTAAGAGCTGTGGTGGAGCAGCGGGAGGTGACGAACTTGCAATGGGCAGGGCGTTTTGGGAGCGCCGCTAAATAAAGCTTTCCCTATCCCTCTGTGCTCGTGCACAGAAGCAAACGCATACATAGGTTGCGCACGCATATGTAAACGGTATTTGCACAACACATGTGAGGTATCGCTGCGAACGTCAGATCGAGAGCAATAATTCTAGCACTAGACCTCCTATGTAACCCTAAACCGGTAACCTGTATAAATATTGAAAGTGTCACCTATGGAGATTTTTAAGTATCGTAGTTTGGCGCCATTCCACGAGCGTGCGCAATTTTAAAGCGTGACATGTTAGGTATCTATTTACTTGGCGTAACATCATCTTACCAAAAAATTGGGTTATATATTGTGTTTTGTTGCATTAAAATTCATTAAAGTGGACCTTCAGTCATTTTTTCATCTTTCCATCTAATAAATCTTCTGCCCTTGTTGTTGTTTTAACTTTGGATAGTAAAACTATTTTTTTTTCTGCCAGTAAATATTTTATACAGCCCACTTCCTGTTTCTTGTCTGGTCATTAGCCTTATGACATCAGGCATAGCTCCCAACTGTCCCTGATTTGGAGCAATGTCCCTCTGTCCCTCTTTCCTCCTCATTTGTCCCTCATTTTGGTCTGATCAATATAGATGTATATAAAATGCACTTTTTATCTTTCAAAAAGTGTTTCCCAGCGCTAAACCTTTCATCCAATTTCTAAATTGCTGCACTTGTAAATTTTAAAAGCCAGTATAAAGGAATAGTAGTGGTAAAAAAAAAGCCCTTGTGGATTTAAACTTTTTTTGGTTAATTCTCCTTTAAGGGGGTGTGGCAGTGGGCGTGTCCTATGCCTACCTACAATGGGAACGGTGGGGAATACTTAGGACCATGTGATATTTCAGTTTTTCTTTTTTAATAAATCTGCAGAAAAGTCAACAATTCTGTGTTTTTCTGTCAATATGGGGGGCTGTGTGTACAATATGGGGTGCTGTGTGTACAATATGAGGTGCTGTGTGTACAATATGGGGTGATGTGTGTACAATATGGGGTGCTGTGTGTACAATATGGGGTGTTGTGTGTACAATATGGGGTGCTGTGTGTACAATATGGGGTGCTGTGTGTACAATATGGGGTGCTGTGTGTACAATATGGGGAGCTGTGTGTACAATATGGGGTGCTGTGTGTACAATATGAGGTGCTGTGTGTACAATATGGGGTGATGTGTGTACAATATGGGGTGCTGTGTGTACAATATGGGGTGCTGTGTGTACAATATGGGGTGCTGTGTGTACAATATGGGGTGCTGTGTGTACAATATGGGGTGCTGTGTGTACAATATGGGGAGCTGTGTGTACAATATGGGGTGCTGTGTGTATAATATGGGGTGCTGTGTGTACAATATGGGGTGCTGTGTGTACAATATGGGGGGCTGTGTGTACAATATGGGGTGATGTGTGTACAATATGGGGGCTGTGTGTACAATATGGGGTGCTGTGTGTACAATATGGGGTGATGTGTGTACAATATGGGGTGCTGTGTGTACAATATGGGGTGCTGTGTGTACAATATGGGGTGCTGTGTGTACAATATGGGGGGCTGTGTGTACAATATGGGGTGCTGTGTGTACAATATGGGGTGCTGTGTGTACAATATGGGGTGCTGTGTGTGCATTGAGGAAAAAAATGAACTTAAATGATTTTAGCAAATGGCTGCAATATAACAAAGAGTGAAAAAAGTAAGGGGGTCTGAATACTTTCCGTCCCCACTGTATGTTTGCTAGTAGGTGTCCCTCATTCCCATCTCGAAATGTTGGGAAGTGTGCATCATACACAGCTCTCTCCTCTCACACTCCTGAGAGTTTGCCAGGAAGGGAGGGGGGATGAGCCATAAGAGGGCCAATGAGAGCTGCAGAGCTGGAGGTGTGTAAATCCAGGAAGTGAACAGGCAGCAGCTTCATCTGCCCACAGTTAAAATGGCTGCAGCCAGACTCAGCGAAGGGAGATTTCTGCAGCGTATTTGGCAAGTACAGAATCACAGTATATATAAAATAATATGCAAAGTGGTTGGAGGGAAGCTTCAAAATGGCAAAGATGTTTTTATTACAAATTATGTTAGCAGACTGCAGCTCCTCTTTAAATGTGTATTTTTCCCCAAAAAAAAAAAAAAAATTGCGTTTAAAAAAACCGCTGTGCAAATACCGCGTGACACAAAATTTCAACGATCGGCATTTTAAACTCTATGGTCGCTGCTAAAAAAAAATATATAAAAATAAAATATAATATATATAATGTTTGGGAGGTTCTAAGTAATTGTCTAGCAAAAAATACAAAATAAAAAAAAAAAAAGAGTGCCAGAAAAGGCCCAGTCCTAAATGGATATATTCCATGTTTCTTGGGTTTAAATACATTATAAGTGCCGAAGTATAAACAGGACCCCTCCCCCTTCACCACTGTGACCCCCATTGCTGCAGATTGCTAGAAACGGCGCCGTGTTAGGACGATTCGCCGCCCCCACCCCCCCCCCCCCTACCCAGGTAATGGCGTGCCCCATATTTTAGCTAAATTCAGCCTGTTGTAATTGTAAGCAAGCGCACCAATGCAAACCATTTCATTTGCGTGCTAATTTAATTAGGAAGCACCCATTTCAGTTAATTTGCTCTGGAAGACGGTTGCACACTGCTGGCAGGAACAGCTGTTCCCGTCTCCCCAGATGAGCGTTGTGGGCCTCGCAAATGGCTCCACTCAGCCTTGTTTGGGAGAGAGGAGAGGGTTTTATAGCCTCCAACAATTCTCTCAGTAAACACTTTACAGCTCTGCGCACGCCGGAGCGAGGATTAAACCCTTAGCAACGCGGCGGGCTGCAAATCTGACACCATACGGCCGTCATTTTATAGCCATATTTCACGGCCGTAACGTTAATGGAACACGTGTCTTTAACAGCTCCACTGAGCGCGCTCAAAATGAGGCCTTTCGGTGGGGCAGCAGATCTTGTTTTTCGGGAAGAAAGAATTTGTTTAACCCTCCAGGAGCCGGCAGGGCTGCGGAGAGAGCGGATCCTGACAATTATGTTCTAGAATTCGGGGAATTTAGAGAAACTAAAGGAATTACATTAGAAGGGGAAATTAAGTGTTAGAGCAACAATTCCCAACCTCTCCACCCCAGAGGAACCCTTCAAATTATTTTTCTAGTCTCATGGAACCCCTTCTAAGATATGTCTATTAGGGATCATTAGGAAAATGTTCCTTACATTGGTGATCAGTTAGAAGAATGTTCCTTACATTGGTGGTCAGTGGGAAGAATGTTCCTTACATTGGTGATCAGTGAGAAGAATGTTCCTTACATTGGTGATCAGTGAGAAGAATGTTCCTTACATTGGTGATCAGTGAGAAGAATGTTCCTTACATTGGTGATCAGTGAGAAGAATGTTCCTTACATTGGTGATCAGTGAGAAGAATGTTCCTTACATTGGTGATCAGTGAGAAGAATGTTCCTTACATTGGTGATCAGTGATAAGAATGTCCCTTACATTGGTGATCAGTGAGAAGAATGTTCCTTACATTGGTGATCAGTGGGAAGAATGTCCCTTACATTGGTGATCAGTGGGACGAATGTTCCTTACATTGGTGATCAGTGAGAAGAATGTCCCTTACATTGGTGATCAGTGGGACGAATGTTCCTTACATTGGTGATCAGTGAGAAGAATGTCCCTTACATTGGTGATCAGTGAGAAGAATGTTCCTTACATTGGTGATCAGTGAGAAGAATGTTCCTTACATTGGTGATCAGTGAGAAGAATGTTCCTTACATTGGTGATCAGTGAGAAGAATGTCCCTTACATTGGTGATCAGTGAGAAGAATGTTCCTTACATTGGTGATCAGTGAGAAGAATGTTCCTTACATTGGTGGTCAGTGGGAAGAATGTTCCTTACATTGGTGATCAGTGAGAAGAATGTTCCTTACATTGGTGATCAGTGAGAAGAATGTTCCTTACATTGGTGATCAGTGAGAAGAATGTCCCTTACATTGGTGATCAGTGAGAAGAATGTTCCTTACATTGGTGATCAGTGAGAAGAATGTTCCTTACATTGGTGATCAGTGGGAAGAATGTTCCTTACATTGGTGATCAGTGAGAAGAATGTTCCTTACATTGGTGATCAGTGAGAAGAGTGTCCCTTACATTGGTGAACCACATATGTTACATAATAGTATAATGCACTACAAAGAAGTAAAATACATAAGATTTATTTCATACAGAATATATAGTAATATATTGTAAACATTTTCCCATCCTTTTTCCATCCTCCTCCTCATATAGACAGACCCATTATAACAGTAATGGTGAACCTTGGCACCCCAGATGTTTTGGAACTACATTTCCCATGATGCTCAACTATTCTGCAGTGTGGTTGAGCATCATGGGAAATGTAGTTCCAAAACATCTGGGGTGCCAAGGTTCGCCATCACTGCACTATAACATTCTCCAATTCATAGTAATCTTCCATATTTTTATAGACTCCCATCTTACATCTGCTCCTGAAGAGTGGCGATAGCTACGAAATGCGTCGAGCTATTAGATGGCCCCCTGTATTATATTTCAAGATTGTTACTAATATTACTGACTACGCTTTACTGGAGTGTACCAATTCAATCAAGAATATATGTCAAAAAGATATTAGAGAAATTTAACGTGCATCCTCACAGGGTGACACTGTGAACACACCAACAACAATATGCCAACGTCTCGATATAGATTGAGAAAAAGCTAAATATAGAAAATATTTGCGAAAAATGGACTTTATAGGCACACACATACGCAATTACAGTATATGTGTGTGTGCCTATAAAGTCCATTTTTCGCAAATATTTTCTATATTTAGCTTTTTCTCAATCAAGAATCTATGTTTTACATTTTGGAGACACACAATAATGAGTTTGGTGTTTATATCAATATTTACGATATCAACCAATAAGTTACTATATATTATCCAGGGATGGAGGCATTTGTTCAACAACGTTCGATTCATGATGGACTGCAGGGGGAATAGTCTATTTAAAGGTAAGCCAATGAGGAGTGAGTTGCTGTAGTCAAGGCGAGAGATAACCAGGGAGTGAATCAGGAGCTTTGTGGTTTCATTGGTTAGAAAGGGACGTAGTTTGGAGATGTTGCGGAGGTTGAGGCGGCAAGCTTTGGAAAGTGATTGGATGTGGGGCTGAAAGGAGAGTTCAGAGTCCAGGATAACACCTAGCACCCTGACATGTGGGGAGTGGTGGATGGTTGTGCCATTGCTCTTGACAGAGAAGTCAAGGGAAGAGGCACGTGGGGGAGGAAATATTATAAGCTTCATTCGCTTATTAGGGATGGAAGCCTGCGCCTATGTTTAGTTTATTTTATAATTCTTGGTATTATCCACTAATAGCATTAGTTCAGGTGTCTATCATTTTTTTCATTCATTTTTTTTATTTTTCTAATTTTTGGGCCATGATCCTAGATAGTTATAGAGGAGTGGAGCTTTTCATCTATTTTATACTAGGGGCTTTTCCAGTTACACCCTATACCAGTTATGGAGAACCTTGGCACCCCAGATGTTTTGGAACTACATTTCCCATGATGCTCATGCACTCTGCAGTGTAGTTGAGCATCATGGGAAATGTAGTTCCAAAACATCTGGGGTGCCGAGGTTCACCATCACCACTGCCCTATACTATGCAGATCGTATGTTCTGGATTGTGGTGTGCTGGGCTGGTTGGTCCAGCTGTTGGTGCTGCGATGCGCTCCAGGGGGGTCCTCCCCCTCCCTCTCTTCCTTCTGGTGACGCGGGGGGTTTGGGCAGGCGTCCCGCTACGCATCAAGGTCACGCCCCAAGCGCCATCACATATGTATCGTTATGTAACATACGTGGTTCTATTTTGCTAATTTACCACCAGACACACTCTTGTCGTGTCATCTCCCTGGCTGCAATGCTTCATACAAAGTCCCAAACCTTCCCCATATTTTTCATGTAACAGGGATGGAGGCATTTGTACAACAATGTTCGATGCCTCATATAAAGTCCCAACCCCCCTCTTCCTTCTTCGTTAGCTCTGGCTGGATGTTTCGGGTCGTTGTCCTGCTGGAAGGTGAACCTCCGCCCCAGTCTCAAGTCTTTTGCAGACTCTAACAGGTTTTCTTCTAAGATTGTCCTGTATTTGTCTCCATCCATCTTCCCATCAATTCTGACCAGCTTCCCTGTCCCTGCTGAAGAAAAGCATCCCCACCACATGATGCCACCACCGTGTTTCACGGTGGGGATGGTGTGTTCGGGGTGATGTGCCGTGTTAGTTTTCCGCCACACATAGTGTTTTGCTTTTAGGCCAAAAAGTTCAATGTTGGTCTCATTTGACCAGATCACCTTCTTCCACATGTTTGCTGTGTCCTCCACATGGCTTCTCACAAACTACAAACAGGACTTCTTATGACTTTCTTTCTCCAATGTCTTTCTTCTTGTCACTCTTCCATAAAGGGCAGATTTGTGGAGAACACGACTAATAGTTGTCCTGTGGACAGATTCTCCCACCTGAGCTGTGGATCTCTGCAGCTCCTTCAGAGTTACCATGGACCTCTCGGCTCTTCTCTGATGAACGCTCTCCTTGCCCGGCCGGTCAGTTTAGGTGGACGGCCATGTCTTGGTAGGTTTGCAGTTGTGCCATACTCTTTCCATTTTCCGATGATGGATTGAACAGAGCTCCGTGAGATGTTCAAAGCTTGGGAGATTTTTTTTATAACCTAACCCTGCTTTATACTTCTCCACAACTTTATCCCTGACCTGTCTGGTGTGTTCCTTGGCCTTCACAATGCTGTTTGTTCACTAAAGTTCTCTAACAAACCTCTGAGGGCTTCACAGAACAGCTGTATTTATACTGAGATTAAGTTACACACAGGTGGAATCTATTTACTAATTATATGACTTCTGAAGGCAATTGGTTCCACTAGATTTTAGTTAGGAGTATCAGAGTAAAGGGGGCTGAATACAAATGCCCCCCCACACTTTTCACATATTTATTTGCGAAAAATTTTATAAAACATTTATCATCTCCCTTCCACTTCACAATTATGAGCCACTTTGTGTTAGTTTATCACATAAAATCTCAATAAAATACATTTACGTTTTTGGTTGTAACATGACAAAATGTGGGAAATTTCAAAGGGTATGAATACTTTTTCAAAGCACTGAACATACAATCGCTATAATGATCGGTGAATACAGAATTGCATCTAGGAGTTCAGCTTTAAACATCATAGAGAAAAGCCACCTTCAGAGTGTTCAATAGGAAATGAATTGCATATATCGGAGCATTAAGGCCGGCACTTATTTACTTGTACAGTCAATGACCCCCCTCACCCTGCTAATAGGATTCTTCGGATCTGATGCAAATGAAACCCATTAGAGAGAATGACGCTGAGGAGAAGCTGAAGCCCCCGGAGCTCGGTGAGTATTGGGAAAACATTTACCTGCATTAACATGGCTAATTCTACATTACTAGTGCCTGCTCCGCACATCTACGGGGGAGGGGATGTGAACGAGGGAACCCTCCGTATCCTGCCAGTGTGACTTACATAGCAGGATTAAAGGGGAGCGCCAGCCTAATTCATTGGCAACATTATTATGACGTACACTCACCGGACACTTTATTAGGTGCACCTCGCTAGTAGCGGGTTGGACCCCTTTTTCCTTCATTCTTGGTGGTGGAGATACAACAAGGTGTTGGAAACGATCCTCAGAGATTTTGCTCCATAGTGACCTGATAACATCACACGGTTGCTGCAGATTTGTCGGCTGCACATCCATGATGCCGATCTCCCGTTCCACCACATCACCACACCACAACTCAAATAACCCCTTGTTACATCCAAGGTATGTAGAATACCATCTCTGAACACGCAACGCATCAAACCTTGAAGCAGATGGGCTACAGCAGAAGACCACACCGGGTGCCACTCCTGTCAGCTAATAACAGGAAACTGAGGGTACAATTGGCACAAGATCACCAAAATTGGACAATAGAAGATTGGAAAAACGTTGCCTGGTCTGATGAGTCTGGATTTCAGCTCCGACATTCAGATGGTGGGGTCAGAATTTGGCGCATGGATCCATCCTGCCTTGTATCACCGGTTCAGGCTGGTGGTGGGGGTGTAATGGTGTGGGGGATGGGATATCACCGGTTCAGGCTGGTGGTGGGGGTGTAATGGTGTGGGGGATGGGATATTAATGGTTCAGGCTGGTGGTGGGGGTGTAATGGTGTGGGGGATGGGGTATCACCGGTTCAGGCTGGTGGTGGGGGTGTAATGGTGTGGGGGATGGGGTATCACCGGTTCAGGCTGGTGGTGGGGTGTAATGGTGTGGGGGATGGGATATCACCGGTTCAGGCTGGTGGTGGGGGTGTAATGGTGGGGGATGGGATATCACCGGTTCAGGCTGGTGGTGGGGGTGTAATGGTGTGGGGGATGGGATATCACCGGTTCAGGCTGGTGGTGGGGGTGTAATGGTGTGGGGGATGGGATATCACCGGTTCAGGCTGGTGGTGGGGGTGTAATGGTGTGGGGGATGAGATATCACCGGTTCAGGCTGGTGGCGGGGGTGTAATGGTGTGGGGGATGGGATATCACCGGTTCAGGCTGGTGGTGGGGGTGTAATGGTGTGGGGGATGGGGTATCACCGGTTCAGGCTGGTGGTGGGGGTGTAATGGTGTGGGGGATGGGATATCACCGGTTCAGGCTGGTGGTGGGGGTGTAATGGTGTGGGGGATGAGATATCACCGGTTCAGGCTGGTGGTGGGGGTGTAATGGTGTGGGGGATGGGATATCACCGGTTCAGGCTGGTGGTGGGGGTGTAATGGTGTGGGGGATGGGGTATCACCGGTTCAGGTTGGTGGTGGGGGTGTAATGGTGTGGGGGATGGGATATCACCGGTTCAGGCTGGTGGTGGGGGTGTAATGGTGTGGGGGATGGGATATCACCGGTTCAGGCTGGTGGTGGGGGTGTAATGGTGTGGGGGATGGGGTATCACCGGTTCAGGCTGGTGGTGGGGGTGTAATGGTGTGGGGGATGGGATATCACCGGTTCAGGCTGGTGGTGGGGGTGTAATGATGTGGGGGATGAGGTATCACCAGTTCAGGCTGGTGGTGGAGGTGTAATGGTGTGGGGGATGGGATATCACCGGTTCAGGCTGGTGGTGGGGGTGTAATGGTGTGGGGGATGGGATATCACCGGTTCAGGCTGGTGGTGGGGGTGTAATGGTGTGGGGGATGGGGTATCACCGGTTAAGGCTGGTGGTGGGGGTGTAATGGTGTTGGGGATGGGGTATCACCGGTTAAGGCTGGTGGTGGGGGTGTAATGGTGTTGGGGATGGGGTATCACCGGTTAAGGCTGGTGGTGGGGGTGTAATGGTGTTGGGGATGGGGTATCACCGGTTAAGGCTGGTGGTGGGGGTGTAATGGTGTGGGGGATGGGCTATCACCGGTTCAGGCTGGTGGTGCGGGTGTAATGGTGTGGGGGATGGGATATCACCGGTTCAGGCTGGTGGTGGGGGTGTAATGGTGTGGGGGATGGGATATCACCGCTTCAGGCTGGTGGTGGGGGTGTAATGGTGTGGGGGATGGGGTATTACCGGGTCAGGATGGTGGTGGGGGTGTAATGGTGTGGGGGATGGGATATCACCGGTTCAGGCTGGTGGTGGGGGTGTAATGGTGTGGGGGATGGGATATCTCCGGTTCAGGCTGGTGGTGGGGGTGTAATGGTGTGGGGGATGGGGTATCACCGGTTCAGGCTGGTGGTGGAGGTGTAATGGTGTGGGGGATGGGATATCACCGGTTCAGGCTGGTGGTGGGGGTGTAATGGTGTGGGGGATGGGATATCACCGGTTCAGGCTGGTGGTGGGGGTGTAATGGTGTGGGGGATGGGGTATCACCGGTTCAGGCTGGTGGTGGGGGTGTAATGGTGTGGGGGATGGGGTATCACCGGTTCAGGCTGGTGGTGGGGGTGTAATGATGTGGGGGATGGGGTATCACCAGTTCAGGCTGGTGGTGGAGGTGTAATGGTGTGGGGGATGGGATATCACCGGTTCAGGCTGGTGGTGGGGGTGTAATGGTGTGGGGGATGGGATATCACCAGTTCAGGCTGGTGGTGGGGGTGTAATGGTGTGGGGGATGGGGTATCACCGGTTCAGGCTGGTGGTGGGGGTGTAATGGTGTGGGGGATGGGATATCACCGGTTCAGGCTGGTGGTGGGGGTGTAATGGTGTGGGGGATGGGACATCACCGGTTCAGGCTGGTGGTGGGGGTGTAATGGTGTGGGGGATGGGGTATCACCGGTTCAGGCTGGTGGTGGAGGTGTAATGGTGTGGGGGATGGGGTATGACCGGGTCAGGATGGTGGTGGGGGTGTAATGGTGTGGGGGATGGGATATCACTGGTTCAGGCTGGTGGTGGGGGTGTAATGGTGTGGGGGATGGGGTATCACCGGTTCAGGCTGGTGGTGAGGGTGTAATGGTGTGGGGGATGGGGTATCACCGGTTCAGGCTGGTGGTGGGGGTGTAATGGTGTGGGGGATGGGGTATCACCGGTTCAGGCTGGTGGTGGGGGTGTAATGATGTGTGGGATGGGATATCACCGGTTCAGGCTGGTGGTGGGGGTGTAATGGTGTGGGGGATGGGATATCACCGGTTCAGGCTGGTGGTGGGGGTGTAATGGTGTGGGGGATGGGGTATCACCGGTTCAGGCTGGTGGTGGAGGTGTAATGGTGTGGGGGATGGGATATCACCGGTTCAGGCTGGTGGTGGGGGTGTAATGGTGTGGGGGATGGGGTATCACCGGTTCAGGCTGGTGGTGGGGGTGTAATGGTGTGGGGGATGGGGTATCACCGGTTCAGGCTGGTGGTGGGGGTGTAATGGTGTTGGGGATGGGGTATCACCGGTTCAGGCTGGTGGTGGGGGTGTAATGGTGTGGGGGATGGGATATCACCGGTTCAGGCTGGTGGTGGGGGTGTAATGGTGTGGGGGATGGGGTATCACCGGTTCAGGCTGGTGGTGGGGGTGTAATGGTGTGGGGGATGGGGTATCACCGGTTCAGGCTGGTGGTGGGGGTGTAATGGTGTGGGGGATGGGGTATTACCGGTTCAGGATGGTGGTGGGGGTGTAATGGTGTGGGGGATGGGGTATCACCGGTTAAGGCTGGTGGTGGGGGTGTAATGGTGTGGGGGATATTTTCTTGGCACACTTTGGACCCCTTAGTACCAATTGAACATGGTTTAATCACCACGGCCTACCTGAGTATTGTTGCTGACCATGTCCATCCCTTTATGACTACAGTGTCCCCATCTTCTGATGGCTCCTTATAGCAGGATAATGCTCCATGTCACAAAGCTCCAATCATCTCACCACTGGACAATGAGGTCACAAAGCTCCAATGGCCTCCACACTCACCACATTAATGCAACAGATCACCTTTGGGATGTGGTGGAATGGGAGGTTGGCATCATGGATGTGCAGGTGACAAATCTGCAGCAACTGAACCAATAAAGGGTCTGGAGGATCGTAGTTATGAGGAAAGGTTGTGAGCTCTGAACTTGTTCTCTCTGGAGAAGAGACGCTTGAGAGGGGATATGATTTCAATGTACAAATACCGGACTGGTGACCCCACAATAGAGATAAAACTTTTTCACGGAAGGGAGTTTAACAAGACACGTGGCCACTCACCAAAATTGGAAGAAAAGAGGTTTAACCTTAAACTACGTAGAGGGTTCTTTACTGTAAGAGCGGCACGGATGTGGAATTCCCTTCCACAGGCGGTGGTCTCAGCGGGGAGCATTGATAGTTTAAAAAAACTATTAGATAAGCACCTGAATGACAGCAACATACAGGGATATACAATGTAATACTGACACATAATCACCCATATCGGTTGGACTTGATGGACTCGTGTCTTTTTTCAACCTCACTTACTATGTAACTACGTGATGTTATCATGTCACTATGGAGCAAAATCTCTGAGGGACGTTTCCAACACCTTGTTGTATCTATGCCACCAAGAATGAAGGCAAAAGGGGGTCCAACCCGCTACTAGCAAGATGTACCTTAAAGTGGCCGGCGAGTATATACGCTCCTTATAAATATATCTAAGCAATAAGCCTAACCTTTTGTTGTGAAGCCGCGCCTTTATAGTATTTTTTTTATGGCTGCTTTTTCTCAACTTCCGGCAATCTCCCTTTGCTAAGTGCCCCCCTATCCTGTGCCAATCGGATTGGGCGCCTGCATGTGCACACTCCCAGGTATAGGACTTGTAAAGGAAATTTGTAGGTTCTGTATATAACTGTATTCTATTTTATAATAGAACTAATAATGTTTTCAGTACATATATTTGCATTCTTTCGAGTCCTGATTAGAATTGGCCTGCCTATGTTACGCCCCTTGTTACTATAAACCTACAATTGTAATATTAATGTGATACCTTCGTAATCATGTGTATAAAAACCTTCATAATAAAGCAGAACAGTTATTTGGAAAGATGCGGAGTGTATCTTTTGTGTCTGTTCCCTACTGCAGTAGTTATTATTCATTTAGAACCATTAATCAATATGAGGATAGGAGTTGCCTATCTACAAATTTCCATGTCAGACTGCATCCTAGCATTCCAAATGATGCCTGCGCCCGCACCCACAAGCCTCCCCGACATTAGACATCGCAGCCCCACCTCTGCACCACCTCCCTGCAGATCATTACATGCAGAAGCTCCATCTTCACTACAACAGAAGCCCCGCCTCTGCACCACCTCCCTGCAGATCATCACATACAGAAGCTCTATCTTCACTACAACAGAAGCCCCGCCCACTTAGCGCCTCCTGTGCAGTGACTGACAGTTGTGGTTGTATTGGAAGCACAGACGAGGCGGGGGGAATGGGCGTGCCTGGGAGGCGGAGCACAAAGTTTGATTTCTTCAGCTATGTATCCGCTCTCAGGGTCAGCTTGTTTATAAGTGTATGGGGATCACATGTGGGCTGCCACAAAGGCTCCTGGGACATGTAGTCCTGAAAGCAGGGTGGTGTAGTACTCAGGATCACAAATTGTGTGAGTTCTGAAAAATAAATATCAATGAGGGTGCAGATTAAGCAGTACAGGATATATGGTGTTTAGAAGTTTATTAGCTAGAATAACTGTAAAAAGATGAGGCTTTATGTTAAATATGCAAAAAAAAATAAAAAATCAGGACGGGGGCAAATACTTTTTCACAGCACTGGACAACCAATAAGAGCCTGACACTGGATTGCTCACAGAACGAGAAACAGTGCAGTACAATCACCGTGCAAGATCACTGAAAACATGTATTTTCTAAAGGCAGAGACCATGGAGAATAAAATAGCAGTCATTCCAAGGGAAAGACACATGTTGTGAGTGATATTGATGCTGCCGCCCCGATTGAGATACAATATGGTAAGGTTCCCCCGGTGGGGTTTTTCTGCAGCAGGGCTAGTAGATTAAAGAAATAAATTGTTAAAAAAAAGGGTTCTTTATTGAAAAGTTGTCATCTTAACATGAACACATTGCCATTAAAATATGAGCTCTGGTCAGGGGGATATATTGCCATTCAAAAGTACACAAAAAAAGGAAACACAAAATTATACACAGCATTATGTATCGAATGTCTGTTGTATAGTGGATCACAACGCGTTTCGACCTGAATAGTCAATTTCTTCCTCAGGGGGTTTGGTTTGCAATAAAGGGTATAAATGGAAAATCTTCTAACCAGAGTTCCTCTAAAATCGGTTGGATGATCCCAAGTGTTCTTTGGCCACTCGTATTCCAAAGGGGGATACCGCATCACCTAATATGTCTTTACAAGGAGTCACACTGAAGAATACCCACTGAGGGAGCAGAGGGGTGGGAGGTCCCCCACCTTAGAACCAAAATTTGGTGAAAGTAACTATTGAAGACGTGCCTGCGACATGTATACAGTAGTCAGTGGCTATTTTTAGCTCTGATCGCTGTATAAATGTCACTGGTCGCAAAAAAGTGTTCGATGTGTCCACCGCAGTGTCGCAGTCCCTCTAAAAAATCACTGTTCACCACCATAACTAGTAAAAAAATAAAATAAAAATATAAAATGCCATAAATCTATCCCCTATTTTGTAGATAACTTTTGCGCAAGCCAATCAATATAAGCTTATTGTGATTTTTTTTTTTTACCAAAAATATGTAGAAGAATACATATCGGCCTAAACTTATGAAGAAATTTGTTTTTTTTTACATTTTTTGGGGATATTTATTATAGCAAAAAGTAAAAAATAGTTTTTTTTTTCAAAATTGTCGCTTTTTTGTTTATAGCGCAAAAAAAAAAAAAAGGCAGAGGTGATCAAACCAACCAAAAGAAAGCTCTACTTGTGGGAAAAAAAGGACATCAATTTTGTTTGGATACAACGTCGTACGACCGCACAATTGTCAGTTAAAGCGAAGCAGTGCCGAATCTCAAAAAATGGCCTGGTCATTAAAGGGGGCAAATCCTTTCCAGTCCTAAGTGGTTAATCAGAACCCATGAAACGACGACGGACTTCGGTACCCAATATTTTCCAAAGGTGACACTTTAAATGCCTCTACAGGTCATCAGTTTAGAGTGAACCATAAATAATGGGACTAGGATTACTGCTCTCATCCCCGAGGATGTGCGGCGATACATTATGACATGTCAGGTATTTAATCACTTCCCGTCCAGCCTATAGTAGAATGATGGCCGGGCGGTGGTTCAGTTATCCTGACTGGGCGTCATATGACGTCCAGCAAAATATTTGCCAGCACGCGCCCCAGTCTGACACACCGCTACACCGATCGCAGTAAAGAGCCTCTAATGGAGGCTCTTTACCATGTGATCAGCTGTGTCCAATCACGGCTGATCACAGTGTAAACTGAAAGAGCCGTTGATCGGCTTTTTCTCACTCGTGTCTGACAGACGCAGGTAGAGAAGAACCGATCAGTGGCTCTCCTGACAGGGGGGGGGGGGTCTGCGCTGATTGTTTATCAGTGCAGCCCCCCCGCGGATGCCCACACTGGACCACTAGGAATGCCACCAGGACCACCAGGGCCCCCACCACACATGGATGACCAGGTATACCCCCCATGACTAGGGATGCCACACAGTGCCCTAAAAGATGCCAATCAGTGCCCAAAAATGGTGCCAGTCAGTGCCCACTACGAATGTCTGCCAGATGTCTCCTCATCAGTGATGCCCAGCAGTGCCACCCATCAGTGCCCACCTATCAGTGCCCATCAGTGTCACCTATCAGTGCCACTCATAAGTACCCATCAGTGCAGCCTATAAGTGCCCATCAGTGCCACTCATAAGTACCCATCAGTGCAGCCTATCAGTGCCCATTATTAGTGCCACCTCATTGGTGCTACCTCACCAGTGCCCATCATTGCAGTCTTATCAGTGCCCGTCAGTGAAAGAGAAAATGTACTTATTTACAAACTTTTATAATAGCAACAAAGAAAAACTTAAAAAAAAAATTTTTTTATACACATAACGAGTTGTCGTTAGGAGCTCCTTCTTACATTGACAGGACTAATCTGTGTACCACATGAGCACCTACTGGAGCCAGTCTGTGGGGGGGGGGGGCAGAATTATGGTTGTTTGGTAGGGGATCAAATACTTATTTTACTCACTGAACTGCAACTCAATTTATAACATTTGTATCGTGTGTTTCTTCTGGAATTTTAGTTGATATTAATGTCTCTATCATTTAAAATACACCTATGATAAAAAATGATAGGTTTTCGAGCCCTTCTGTTTCTGCCCATTGATGGATTTGTATAGACAGCAGTGGCTTTGAATTGGTGAATACCACAGGAACTCAGAACCTGGATACCACGTCCACTGCTGTATGTGTATGCTGGATCGCCACGGACCTCCTCCTAAGCACTGAATAGTGATGATACGGGGCATATAGCGGGCCTGGATGTTCTCAAGGTAGGCACCTAGCATACAGTCACAGGTGCCCCACAGGTTTCCCAAGACACCTTTAGACCCCCCTCCTCACGTGTTATCTTCACTGACCTGTTTAGAGTCTTGTATGGATGGAAGTGGCATGGCGGGCATGCGTGTTTTTAGAAGGACAATGTTGTCATTTTAAACCTATTGATTTATTGTAACCTTTATTGTTTTTTTTTGTTGTTTTTTGTTTTTTATGGTTGAACTGGATGGACTTGTGTCTTTTTTCAACCTGACTAACTATGTAACCTTTTTGCCATCTTTTGTGAATGTTTACCAATTGTTTGTGTGTATTTTTCAATAAAGCGTATCACTCCGCTGTGTGTTCCCACCTCTCTTCTTGAGGGTACGGACCCATATTTTTGAGAAGATCTTTCCTCACCCTCTGCCCGTTTTGAATCCTTTATTGGTCCCTATTGGTGAACTCCATCCTCACTTTGGATGAGTCGGAACTCCTACCATTGACCTACCCAGTTGACACTCTGGCCCAAAGGTCCATGTCCTTCCCTTTATCCCCTTTCTTGATGATAAAAATGATAGACCCTTCATTTCTTTGTATGTGGGCAAACTTACAAAATCTGCAGGGGATCAAATATTTATCCCCCCCCCCCCCTGTAGGTGAGTAGATGAGGTTCCAGTTTTTGCCTGTGTATTTTATTGATCATGTATTCCCACCACTGTTCATTTATTGCCCATGTATTGTGAAGACTGACCACCGAATACCCATATATTACCACTAATGCTTCTTACCCACACAATTACCCATTTGTGGCCCGTGTATTGCCACTATTGCTCCCCATGTATTGTTATGTCTGCCTTTATATTATCATCATTTGGTGGCACTGTGTTTGCCCACCTAATGCCAAAATGCCCATGAATGATGTTGTATTGCGCATGCGCTGCCAGCGTGAATCCCATGTATTAAATGAAATATACAAAAGTGTAGCGCTGAGAAAGACAGGTGTGTAAAAATAAATGGTGATAAAGTGCTGTAAACACAAACCAATAGACAAAACAACAATATTTATGACATATAAAAGTCCAATCACTGAGTGAAGAAGTGTGAGAAAACTTCATAGGGCATATGTCCGATGAGAAGACTGTTGTTAATTCCTCAATAACAAGTGATGAAATGGTGCAAACAAAAAAGTAGCTGTAAAGCCCATTCAAAACCGGATATGGATTTGTCTGATGGAAAATTGTAGATAAATAGCGTATATACTCGAGTATAAGCCGAGTTTTTCAGCACATTTTTTTGTGCTGAAAATGCCCCCCTCGGCTTATACTCGAGTCAAGCACTTTTCTGCAGCAGAGACATTTCCCAAAACGACTTTGGGGTCCCATATCTCGGGGCCACTTGGTGCTAGGAACCCAGTGGAACTAGCACTACAACATATCCAAAGCTGGGGTTCCTAGCACCAAGTGGCCCCGAGATACTGGGCCCCAAACTAGGTACGGAAAATGCCATTCTCTGCTGCAGAAAAGTGCTTGACATTTTCCCAACGACTTTGGGGCTCCGTATCTCAGGGCCACTTGGTGAGAGGAACCCCAGCTTTGGGTATGTTGTAGTGCTAGTTCCACTGGGTTTGCACACCAAAATGGGGTTCCTAGCACTAAGTGGCCCCGAGATATGGGGCCCCAAAGTCGGTCAACTGTGTCCACCTGCAGCAATGTCATTTCGGGACCCTTTGGGTCAAGAAACCCCAAATTTTGGCTGCAGCTAGGGGGTATCTAGGAACCCTTAACTACTGAGTTTGAAGTTCGGGGGACCTATGGCTGCAAATGGGCACAGTGAGGCTGCAGATGGGCACAGTGAGGCTGCAAATGGGCATTGACGACCCTCTTTTCCACTTCCAGTAGCTGCGCATTTCTCACCCTAGGCTTATACTCGAGTCAATAATTTTTTCCCAGTTTTTTTTGTGGTAAAATTAGGTGCCTTGGCTTATATTCGGGTCAGCTTATACTCGAGTATATACGGTACTTCTTACCAGACAAGGTGCACCTGTCGTACAACAGTGGGTCAAACAGGCTTGTATTGGCCAAGGGCCAGATGGGCATCGAAGGAACCAACTTTGATGTAGATAGAACCTTTAGAGAAATCGATCTGAATCCAGACGTTCGATCAGTCAACAGGAGTGAATCCCGGTGTGGCACTACCAGATATCCAGAGCTCAAAGGGATCCTCCATGTAGTTATTCATTGGATCTCAAGTGTGAACACCAGAACCAGCGACAAAATGGTACTTTATCGCATTGGAACCATAATGTGAAAAAAGAAAAAAGGCTCCATATGGTGCAGGTCATAAAATAAAGATGTTTAATCTTGTTAAAAATATACAAACATCTGTTGCAGATGACCGCTAAAATGTGATCACAGACAAAGCAAAAAAGTAAAAGCAATGCGGGGAACGAGACTGACGCGTTTCGGCCTAATGGCCTTCAACTGGGGCAGTGTGAATCCCATGTATTGCCGCAATTTTCTGTGTCCCCCCCCACCACCTCCCTTCATGTGTGTAAATGTGCTGCGGGGGCTTCGGGTCATTTTCAGGTTTCCATCACAAGGTGCTGTGATGTTTTTCAGGAAGCTATGTAATGCATCCTTGCTGGCTCCTCCCACCAGCCATGATCTGCCGGAACTGCATAGAGAAGCACAGAGCCTCCTACTGACTTTATGCATGTTCCATAATGACGACGCTGGACAGGGAGTGGGTGGAGCCACTAAAGATGGCGACTGAAGTTCTTCCTCTTGAAGCACCCTTATGCAAGTAGTGGGCTGACTCTTGGGAGGAGTTATGCAAATATCAAAATGCCTTGATGGGTGGATGTCAGTCTGGAGGTATGGGTGTTCCTAGGCAGGTTGTATTTGCATATGGATTGCCCTAGGTAATGCTGAGCCTTCACGATTGAAAGAACTGAAATCCAATGAATGAAAGGGGGTGGGGCCAGGGACAGTCAGGCCGGGATGAGTGTCCCTGGCACGCCTATTTGATAATGCTGGACGTCCTCCAACCAGGAAATAAGGCGGAGCTCTATCAGATTTGCTGCAGGGTTCTAATGTACATTGTAAGAAGCTCATAGTGTGCAGTGAAATCAGAGTAAGCCATTTCAGTCCAGATTCCCAGGTACACCCATTGCTAGCACCCAACTTTGTTTGCAGTTCTACTTTAACCTAATTCTCATTCTGCAACAGGATTTCCAGGTTAAAAAGTTTGACTTGTCGTGACATTAAAACTTATGGCTACTTTCATGGCCTGACTGGCGCCAATCACGCCAGTCTAGGGAAATGCGTGGGGGGGCGGGTTGGGGCACACGTGGGACCCTGCCCCAGCTGTCTGTTGGTAGTAAGACGCTCCGACATTAAAAGAATGAGAGCAGCCACATTCCCGCAGAGATCCCGGCGATTTAGGAGTCCCAGATCGAGACGCTGTGCCAGGCGGATAAGTGGAGCGAAGCTGACCTTCCTCGGAGCCTTGGGGGGGGGGGGGGGGGCACTTTTCTGGGAAGCTCGGAGGCTCTCGCTGAATTCCACCGCGCTGCCACCTCAATTATTTATAAGACAGACATATGGCGAACAAGACGAGAGCCGCGCGCTCCCAGCGCAGGAGCCGACGGTCCGCTCTCTCGAGGTGAAGTCAAACTTAGAGGTGAACTCCAAAGAAATCTCAAACTGTGTCTTATTTCTTATTTATGGGTCTATGAGGGGTGAGAGCCGAGGCCTCCGATTCCTTCATAAAGTAAAGGACATATTCTATGTGATATGGAAAGGAGCGTCTGTCACTGGGAAGAGCGCCATAAGGGCCCCGCTCACCTCCACCTCCCCTATGGAGGCTTTGATTAACCCCTTCCCCACCAGCGATACACAGGAGGTGCACCTTATTCCATGCTGCCACATAGATGCGCCCCTGTTTTCTACGGAGAGCGCGCTTAATCGGCCCACCCCCAGCACTGTGACCCTGCTGTTATTGACAGCCCCCGATGTCCACAATAGCTCCTCAGGCATTAAAGTGGAACTAAAGGCACCTCCCTCTCTAACAGTCCAGGTTCCTCACCGGCGTCTGCATCTTCTTCCCCAGTGCCAGTCTTCGGCATCTCCTTCAGCATCTCCATTGGAACTAAATGCACCTCCTCTCTAACAGTCCAAGTTCCTCACCAGCGTCGGCAACTTCTTCCCCAGTGCCGGTCTTCGGCATCTCCATTGGCTTGATTGAGATGATGTACCTCCTAGGCAGAAGTCCGTCATCCCAGCACACAGGGACCATGCCGACAATGTAAGCTGAGCTGTGCATGTGCAGTCTGTACTAAAAAAAAAAAAACCTTTAAACAGTCACCCCCCCCAGCACTGTGACCGCGCTGTCACCGGTAGGTCCTGGTCACAGAGTCAGGAGCTGGTAGGACTGGCTACCCAGTCACATGATCACAGTGACAGCCAATCCATGTGATCAGGAAGCCCAGAGACACCTCAGACTTAAACTTTTTCCTGCCTTCCTTCTGGCAGCTCTTTAACAGGGTCTTCCTGATCACGCGATCACCGCGATTGGCTGTCACAGTGGTCACATGATTAGGAATCCATCTCTCCGACTGGGAGCTGTCTTTGACAGTTTGGTTACTGTGATGGGATCTCATTCTCAGCACAGAAACCTCGGCCGCCATATGTAGGGTGTGTGAGTGTCGGGGTGCACCCTGCTTGCCGTCGCACATACACATTCCATGCACTCCGAATGGAAACAAACATCTACAGGAGTTGCTTCGCTGTCTAAATATAAACTATAAAGGTGTACATGAACCCCAACAATGAACTTATTTGCTCCCTTTAAGGTTTATGAAAGTGGTTTAACATTTTTTACCTTAATGCATTCTTTGCATTAAAATGTAAATGATCGCTTTGTAAAACAATCCATTCAGTTTAACCCCTTCATGCCGGCGCTATAGCCAAATGACACCTACAGCGGGGGGCTTACTTTGCTGGGACGTCCTCCTGTGATCGTCGTGCGCTCTGTGATCGCCAAGTCCTTAGGACTCTGCTGATCACAGATCTGGGTAAGGGGTCAATCACAGCAGCCCTTTACCATGTGATCAGCTGCGTCCAATATCACAGATGTAAACAAAAGCCGGATACCAGCCTTTCTTTCGATAAAGTGTCCTGATTATCAGCGCAGTCCCAACAGTGCCCATCAGTGCTGCCAATCAGTGCTGCCTATCAGTGCTGCCTATCAGTGCTGCCTATCAGTGCCAATCAGTGCTGCCTATCAGTGCCAATCAGTGTTGCCTATCAGTGCCTCCTCTTTAGTATCACCTACCAGTGACCATCAGTGTTGCCTATCACTGCCACCTATCAGTGTCTCCTCATCAGCGCCGCCTATCAGAGCCCATCAGCGCCGCCTATCAGAGCCCATCAGCGCCGCCTATCAGAGCCCACCAGCGCCGCCTATCAGAGCCCACCAGCGCCGCCTATCAGAGCCCACCAGCGCCGCCTATCAGAGCCCACCAGCGCCGCCTATCAGAGCCCACCAGCGCCGCCTATCAGAGCCCACCAGCGCCGCCTATCAGAGCCCACCAGCGCCGCCTATCAGAGCCCACCAGCGCCGCCTATCAGAGCCCACCAGCGCCGTCTATCAGAGCCCACCAGCGCCGTCTATCAGAGCCCACCAGCGCCGTCTATCAGAGCACATCAGCGCCGCCTATCAGAGCACATCAGCGCCGCCTATCAGAGCCCACCAGCGCCGCCTATCAGAGCACATCAGCGCCGCCTATCAGAGCACATCAGCGCCGCCTATCAGTGCCGCCTATCAGTGCCTAACAGTGCAGCCTTATCAGCACCCATCAGTGAAGGAGAAAAATTACCAGTTTGCAAAATTTTATAACAAACTATGAAATTTTTTTTTTTTCAAAATTTTCGCACTTTTTTCATTTGTTTAGCAGAAAATAAAAAACCCAGCGGTGATTAAATAAAACCAAAAGTGAGCTCTATTTGTGTGAAAAAATGATAAAAATTTCATTTGGGTACAGTGCTGCACCGCGCAATTGTCATTCAAAGTGCGACAGCGCTAAAAGCTGAACATTTACCTGGGCAGGAAGGGTGGTGGGGGGATGCCCAGTAGACAAATGGTTAAAATAAAAATGAAAGGTAAAATATTTTTGTATAGATATAAAAAAAAAAATTATAAATAAGTTTTTCCCTTTTTTTATTGAGTGATCACATTCCCTCTGTTCTCAGCTGCATAAGAGCCTGGGGTGGGGGACAGTAGTACACTGGTCTTCCTAGTAAATGGCTGTGCAGAGGGGGAGCGTCAGGACAAGTCTGATCATTGGAGGAGAGCAGGCTGAGTTCCCAGCATAGCATAGAGAACTCCCCACGCTGTGCTCTCAAGTCTAGTGTGGACAGTTTTTGATAGGAAAGCAGAGGGACTGGCAGGAACACCAGGGATTTCACATAAAGGAAGCAATACAAAGAGAACAGGAGACTTTTTCATAAAGTATATGGTACATCAGTTAATGTTGGGAAAGGAGGATTATAGATAACAGTAGAGTTGTATAGTTCGGAGAGGCCGTTACCTGTGTCCTCGGCGGGTTTCCTCCTTCCAGAAGGGGGCGTAGATTCACTGCTATGGGAAGAGCTCAGGGAGATGAAGGAAGGACAACTGATCAGCCCTCTGCAGTCATCAGAATGCCCATCATCACAGGAAGAAACATGACCAGGACCCTCCGCTGATCGTTGGTCTCTGCAGGAAATAAACACAGACATTGGGGAAGATACATTAGTATTACTTTGCAGGCTTCCAACACATGGGTGGCTCTCTTTATTGCCAAGTTCATCAAACCACGGAGATGCCTTTTAGACATTTAGAAAACATTTTCAAAGCCCTTTACAGAATAAATAAAATCTTATAAGGCGTGCCGATAAACCAGTGATGGCCAACTTACCTAATATAGGGGCCTCAAGTGCAGCCCTGATGTCACCAAAAGGCCACACAGAACATTCAGTTAATGTAATGCTACAGAAAACTATCATAGACTGGAGACAGGCTACAGGAGACGGTCAGAGACTGCAGACCTACTACAGGAGACAGTCAGAGACTACAGACCTACTACAGGAGACGGTCAGAGACTACAGACCTACTACAGGAGACGTTCAGAGACTGCAGACATACTACAGGAGATGGTCAGAGACTGCAGACATACTACAGGAGATGGTCAGAGACTGCAGACATGCTACAGGAGATGGTCAGAGACTGCAGACATACTACAGGAGATGGTCAGAGACTGCAGACATGCTACAGGAGACGGTCAGAGACTACAGACCTACTACAGGAGACGGTCAGAGACTACAGACCTACTACAGGAGACGGTCAGAGACTACGGACATTCCCTATATAGGACACATAACCTAGGCATATACTTTAGGCAAACTAAACCCCACTTCCCATCCTGATCATGTCACTCCTTCAAAAAACCCACAGCAGCCACCAGTCAAATGATCTCAGGTAAAGGGGAGCATCAGATAATAAGGAGCTCTTGACTGGCCAGCTCTGGCCAAACTAATGCCTTTTAAACTAAAGACGCGATCCAATGGCAAATGATCATGTGAGTGGTAGCAGGGGGAGCACAGAATAGAACCCCCCCCCCCCCCCCCCTCATTTAGTACTTTAAGTTTCTCAGGATGTGGCAGATTACTTTGGCTAGAGGTTTCATTTAGGATAGTGAACTGTTACCTTCCAGAGAACAACAGATGGTGAGACATCCGACACATAGCAGTACACTACTGGGACCTGCCTCAGTCTTCTGTGAGTGGACCCCATGTTCTCTGGAAGCAGCCTTAGTCTTCTCTGGGACCTGACCCAAGTTTTCTCTGGGAACGGCCTTAGCTTTCTTTGGGAATGACCTCAGTCTTCTCTGGGAACAGCCCCAACTTTTCTCTGGGAAAGGCCTCAGTCTTCTCTTACATAGTTAGTCTGGCTGAAAAAAGACACAAGTCCATCTAGTTCAACCAGTCTTCTCAGACACCTTCCTTAGCCTTCTCGGAACACCTTCCTCAGCCTTCTCGGACACCTTACAAAGCCTTCTCGGACACCTTACACAGCCTTCTCGGACACCTTACACAGCCTTCTCGGACACCTTACACAGCCTTCTCGGACACCTTACACAGCCTTCTCGGACACCTTACACAGCCTTCTCGGACACCTTACACAGCCTTCTCGGACACCTTACACAGCCTTCTCGGACACCTTACACAGCCTTCTCGGACACCTTACACAGCCTTCTCGGACACCTTACACAGTCTTCTCAGACACCTTCCTTAGCCTTCTCGGAACACCTTCCTCAGCCTTCTCGGAACACCTTCCTCAGCCTTCTCGGAACACCTTCCTCAGCCTTCTCGGAACACCTTCCTCAGCCTTCTCGGAACACCTTCCTCAGCCTTCTCGGAACACCTTCCTCAGCCTTCTCGGAACACCTTCCACAGCCTTCTCGGACACCTTACACAGCCTTCTCGGACACCTTACACAGCCTTCTCGGACACCTTACACAGCCTTCTCGGACACCTTACACAGCCTTCTCGGACACCTTACACAGCCTTCTCGGACACCTTACACAGCCTTCTCGGACACCTTACACAGCCTTCTCGGACACCTTCCACAGCTTTCTCAGACACCTTCCTCAGCCTGCTCGGAACACCTTCCTCCACCTTCTCGGAACGCCTTCCTCCTTCTTCTCGGAACGCCTTCCTCCGTCTTCTCGGAACGCCTTCCTCCACCTTCTCGGAACGCCTTCCTCCACCTTCTCGGAACGCCCTCCTCCTTCCTCTCGGAACGCCTTCCTCTCGGAACGCCTTCCTCTGTCTTCTCGGAACGCCTTCCTCAGTCTTCTCGGAACGCTTTCCTCAGTCTTCTCGGACACCTGCCTCAGTCATGTTCTCTTTTCTTTATAGAAAGCCAATGAACAGCTGACACTAGAGGTCTCTTACACAAAGGTCTCCAAATGATTTGATCATCATCACCCTACATTTCACAATGAATGCCTAGATTTGATGGGTGGGGGTCATCAGTTTTCTTTTCTTACCCAGAATCCTCCTTTGATTTCCGCCTTTGCTTAGAACTTAGCGGCGGGTGTTCTGGTGTTTGGCTTTCTGCTCGCCTCTTCTTTTGGCGGTGCTGCAATTTGCACTTGGTTCCATCCGGACAGGTGCCATTCCGGGCGTAGTGCGGGCACAGCAACGTGTGCTTCTTCTTACACTGCGGGGAAACAGACATGATTACTGCAAATAGGGGAAATCATCATGCAGGATGAGAACAAAGGGCACACTCCACTCACTTTTGATGTCTGATAAATACCTCCTAAAACATCTTCTAAGATACAATGAATTCAGCTCTACAGTCCAACATTGCCTAGAACATAGGCAATCATTTACTTTTTGAAATTCTCACTAGCTCCTCACTTATAGAGCTCAGTAGCTCAAGCTGAAATGTACACAGATGCATGTGTCAGGACAGTGACTCATCCCCCTCTAGAGCTATTACTCCTCCCACTCCAGGTCCGTGGCCCCTCCTCTTCCTTTGTACAGTTCTATCAGAGAGTTCACTCGATTTCACTAAATTGCCAGAATGGTAATAACTTTAGCAAACCCATAGTGCTATTCTTTATGTGTGGAACCTCCTCCAAATGGTGGAGTTCAGGTGTCTCCAGTTAATGGTACAGTTAATACTACATTATACAAAGACATTGTAGACAATTGTACTCTTGTGGTAATATTTGGGGAAGACCCTTTTCTGTCCCACCATGACTGTGCCATGTGTACAAAGCCAGCTCCATAAAGACTTGGTGTGACCCAGTTTGGTGTGGAAGAACTCGAGTATCCTGTACAGAACCCTGACCTCAACCCTACTGAACACTATTGGCATGAACTGGATTGTGAGCCAAGTCTTCTCATCCAACATCAGTACCTGACCTCATAAATGGGCACAAATTCCCATAGACACCCTTCAAAATCTTGTGGAAAGTCTTCTCAGAAGAGTGGAGGGTGTTATAGACACAAAGGGGGAACAACTCCATAATCATTTTCATTGTTCCAGAATAGAGTGTCCAGCAAGCTCGAATGGAAGTAATGCTCAGGTGTCCACAAACCTTTACACACACAGTGTATATTATATGGGAAAATTCAAACTATTGTGAATAAGTGCAGGCTTAAAGAGTCTGTCCGAAGGCATGCAGAGCAAGGAACTGAGAACAGGGGGTAGTGGGAATCCTCATAATGGGCACAGCAGGCGTTTAAACTCAAGAACTCAGCACAAGGGTGATGAGGAACCCTTGTAATGGGCACAGCAAGTGTGCGGATCTAGGAACTCAGCACAGGGATGGTGGGAACCCCTCATAATGGGCACAGACGGTCTACAGACCTCGGAACTCAGCACAGGGATGGTGGGAACCCCTCATAATGGGCACAGCGGGTGTACAGACCTGGGAACTCAGCACAGGGATGATGGAAACCCCTCATAATAGGCACAGCAGGTCTGCAGAGTCAGGAACTCAGCACAGGGATGGTGGGAACTCCTCATAATGTACACATCAGGTGTACACACCTGGGAACTCAGCACAGGGATGGTGGGAACCCCACATAATGGGCACAGCGGGTGTACAGACCCGGGAACTCAGCACAGGGATGGTGGGAACCCCTCATAATGTACACATCAGGTGTACACACCTGGGAACTCAGCACAGGGATGGTGGGAACCCCTCATAATGGGCACAGCAGGTCTGCAGAACCAGGAACTCAGCACAGAGATCTCTCTAATAGAGTCCCCCAAAAATACAAGAAACTGTCTGGTAGTTTAATTCTCTAGTATACTTTCTGTCATACCGTATTTGCGCAGTGGTCTTACAAGCGCACTTTTTTTTAGAAAAAATACACTTTTTTTAAATTAAAAAATAAGACAACAGTAAAGTTAGCCCTTTTTTTTATATTGTGAAAGATGATGTTATGCCAAGTAAATTGATACCCAACATGTCACACTTTAAAACTGCTCGTGGAATGGCGACAAACTTTTACCCTTAAAAATCTCCACAGGCGATATTTAAAAATTTCTACAGGTTATCAGTTTTGAGTTACAGAGGGAGTCTAGGGCTAGAATTATTGCTCTCGCGCTAACGATCGCGGCGATACCTCACGTGTGGTTTGAACATCGTTTTCATATGCGGGCGCTACTCACTTATGCGTACGCTTCTGCACACAAACTCGTCGGGACGGAGAACTTAAAAAAATTTTTTTTTTCTTATTTTACTTTTAGTTTTTTATTTTGACACAGTTTTTTTTTTTTTTTTTTTAATTTTTGGGTCACATTTATTCCTATTACAAGGAATGTAAACATCCCTTATAATAGAAAAAAGCATGACAGGTCCTCTTAAATATGAGATCTGGGGGGTCAAAACGACATCACATCTCACATTTACACTAAAATGTAAAAAAAAAAAATAAAAATAAATAAATACATTTCTACTTTAGGAGCTATGGGCGGAAGTGACGTTTGACGTCGCTTCCACCCTCCCAAGCCATGGAGCTGAGTGGGGGCCATCTTCCCCTCAGTCGGCAGCCTAGCATCCACGGGAGAGGACGAGATCGTTTCTGCCGCTACCGGCGGGTCCGGAGACGACCAGAGCGCAGCGGTAAAAGTGATCTTGCGGCGAATCTGCCACGGAGACCATGTTGATCCTAAAGAGAAATGCACGGCGTTCCCGAAAATGCCGGGGTTATGGCAACTAGCTGCTGCCATAACCCCGGTATTTAGCGTCAAAGTACCGACGTACGGGTACGCCGATTTGCGTGACATAGTTAATGAGTGAAATAAGTATTTGACCCCTTCGCAAAACATGACTTAGTACTTGGTGGAGAAACCCTTGTTGGCGATCACAGAGGTCAGACGTTTCTTGTAGTTGGCCACCAGGTTTGCACACATCTCAGGAGGGACATTGTCCCACTCCTCTTTATAGATCCTCTCAAAGTCATTAAGGTTTCCAGGCTGACGTTTGGTAACTCGAACCTTCAGCTCCCTCCACATATTTTCTATGGGATTAGGGTCTGGAGACTGGCTAGGCCACTCCAGGACCTTAATGTGCTTCTTCTTGAGCCAGCTGGAATACCCATCAACGACCCATTTTCAATGCTCTGGCTGAGGGAAGGAGGTTCTCACCCAAGAATTGACGGTACATGGCCCCGTCCATCGACCTTTTGATGCAATGAAGTTGTCCTGTCCCCTTAGCAGAAAAACACCCGCAATGCATAATGTTTCCAACTCAATGTTTGATGGTGTTCTTGGGGTCATAGGCAGCATTCCTTCTCCTCCTCCAAACACTGAGTTGAGTTGATGCCAAAGAGCTCGATTTTGTTCTCATCTGACCCCCATCACTTTCCCCCAGTTCTCTTCTGAATCATTCAGATGTTCATTAGTAATCTTCAGATGGACCTGTACATGTGATTTCTTGAGCAGGAGGACCTTGCGGGGGCTGCAGGATTTCAGTCCTTCACGGTGTAGTGTGTTACCAATTGTTTTCTTGGTGACTATGGTCCCAGCTGCCTTGAGATCATTGACAAGATTCTCCCGTGTAGTTCTGGGCTGATTCCTCACCGTTCTCATGATAATTGAAACTCCACGAGTTGAGATCTTGTATGGAGCCCCAGACCAAGGGAGATCGACAGTTATTTTGTGTTTCTTCCATTTGCAAATAATCTCACTGACAGTTGTCTCCTTCTCACCAAGCTGCTTGGCGATGGTCTTGTAGCCCATTCCAGCCTTGTGTAGATCTACAATCTTGTCCCCGACATCCTTGGACAGCTCTTTGGTCTTGGTCATGGTGGAGAGATTGGAATCTGATTACTTCTGTGGACAGGTGTCTTTTATACAGGTAACAAGCTGAGATTAGGAGGACTCCCTTTTAAGAGAGTGCTCCTAATCTCAGCTCGTTACCTGTATAGAAGACACCTGGGAGCCAGAAATCTTGCTGATTGATAGGGGGATCAAATACTTATTTCACTCACTAAAATGCAAATCAATGTATAACTTTTGTGAAATGTGTTTTTCTGGATATTTTTGTTGTTATTCTGTCTCTCACTGTTAAAATAAACCGACCATTAAAATTAGAGACTGATCGTTTCTTTGTCAGTGGGGCAAACGTATAAAATCAGCAGAGGGGATCAAATACTTTTTTCCCCCTCACTGTAGCTGTTGCACTGGAGTGCCAGCTTTCTCTATATATCCTTTAAAGGGGTTGTAACCCCTAGTGTTTTTTCACCTGCCCCCCCCCCCCCATTTCACTTACCTGAGCCCCTTTATCTCCTCGGCGGGGACGCGTTCTCCCTCTCTCCACGGGGTCTCAGCTCTTGATTGGATAGATTGATAGCAGCGCAGCCATTGGCTCCCGCTGCTGTCAATCAAATCCAATGACGTGGGTGCCGGGGGGGGGCGGGGCCGAGTCCAGCATTCGTGTCTATGGACGCAAAAGGCTGGACTCGGGAGCGCGCCCGCAAGGTAACCCCCCCCCTTGGGAGAGTACTTCTCCTGGGGGGTTATCTGATGCGGAGAGGAGCCCCAAGAGCCGCCGAGGGACCCCAGAAGAGGAGGATCAGGGCCACTCTGTGCAAAACGAGCTGCACAGCGGAGGTAAGTACGACATGTTTGTTAGTTTTAAAAAAATAAAAAACGATCCTTTACAATCACTGTTTGGGATGGAGTGATGCTTCAAACAACCACAATACCCCAAAGCAGAAAAACAAGAGCAAAGACTTGCAACAGCCCCTTCATGTTTGGAAAGTATGAAAAGGCTTCATGACGACGGGGTTAATAATCCGGGGAGAACTTGAATTTGCCAAACTCTGGGTGTCCCTGTAATATTAGCCTCCACCATATGGAGGAGGAGGAGGAGGAGGAGGAGGAGGAGGAGGAGGAGGACAACCAGCAATAAATAAATAAATAAATAAATCTCATCCCCGAAGCTCCGGCGGTGCTGAAACCATGTCAAATGTGATTGATTACTTTTTAATTATTTAATTAGTGTAAGACATCTATCAGCTTAGTGAGGGGATGCTCCGGCCAAAAATGCCGGGAAGAAACTCCTGGCAGATGTCTTCATTATTAGCGTAGCGACTCCTCAGCCAAATACTCTCATGTATACAAATCAGGCCCTTCCAGAGGAGAACGAACACACAGGGGGGCCCCGAGGGCTACAGAGACCCCCCCCCCCATGGCAGTGAACAGAGTAAATATTGGGGACCTCAATTGTGGCCCCTGACATCTCCAAAGGGCCACACATTACATACAGTATAGTGTCAGAGCCGGTGGATATACTACAGCAGGGGGTCTCCAAACTTTCTAAACAAAGGGCCTTCAGACTTTAGGGGGGGGGGGGGGGGGGGGTCTGTGGCCATCAGGAGTAGAAAATGTCTCAGCATCAGTTAGAGTAAGCAATGTCCCATCTTGGTGTCAGAGGATTCGTGGCCCTGCCCCATCGTTGGTGTCATTAATAGGAATTGTGCCCCATAGTTGGTGCCATTAGGCCAATTATTAGTGTCATGGGTAGGCATTGCGCTCCTTCGTTGATGTCACTGATAGGTATTGGGGACCCATCATTGGTATCATTGTGCCCCATTGTTGATGTCATTGGTATTAATTGTGCCCCATCATTAATGTAATGTAAATGAGACGAGGCCTAATGTCTCTTTATACAGCAAGCGCTTTAGGGGGAATGAATTTATCTAAAACCAATTGTTACTAACCAAACTGAATGGCAACAGCTGCTGCCTTAAACAATCTTATCCTTGGTGAAAGGTATCAATGATCAACACAGAAAAGTCCAATGGACTCGAGCAGCGCTTATAAATATAATTGATGCATGAATAATGAGTAATCTATATAATATTCATACATTAAGATCCATAAATCAATTAAAGTCCATAAGATCAAATATAATCAATATAATTCACACATTCATTGATAAAAAAACGAGAAAAGTTATTTTGGAAATGAAACTCCTTTTAGAAGGGAACAGTCTTCCACAGCATTGTTCTCAGAGAAAGCGTCTGTCACCAGAAGGAACAAAGTCCAGACATCATACGTGCTCGAGACTGAAAACAGGTTCTACCTACTGCCCTCAATGGATACTTCCACGGGGATCAGAGCTGTCTTTCCCTGAGTTAGCTGATGGGTCTACGTCCTGTGGCTCCACCCTGGCGAGTTTCGTCACTCATGACATCATCTGATGTCATGCGTAGGAGACGCAGTAGAACCTGTTTTCAGTCTGCTTTTATGTGAACACTGCTTATTATTTGCACATTCTTGTAAGTGTACATCTGGAGGGGGGCTTCTTCCCCTCTTCTGTTTGTGTTTTTTTACAATAACATTTGATATAAACGAGATTACGCTATGTCCGATCCTTCTCTTTCCTATGCAATCGAATGACCCGAGTTACGTTCCATTTTCGGATAAGGGAAGGAGGATACCGGTTTGGATTTCTACCGTTTTGGTTAACATACACGCTGAGACCAAGTTTTTGTCTGGTAAGAGTTTTACTAAGAGGGGGTTTTTCTTGCACACCCCCCCCCCCTTCTCTTCACTCGAGCACGTATGATGTCTGGACTTTGTTCTTTCTGGTGACAGACGCTTTCTCTGAGAACGATGCTGTGGAAGACTGTTCCCTTCTAAAAGGAGTTTCATTTCCAAAACAACTTTTCTCATTTTTTTTATCAATGAATGTGTGAATTATATTGATTATATTTGATCTTATGGACTTTAATTGATTTATGGATCTTAATGTATGAATATTATATAGATTACTCATTATTCATGCATCAATTATATTTATAAGCGCTGCTCGAGTCCATTGGACTTTTCTGTGTGTGCCTCATCATTGGTGTCACTTAGAGGAATTGTGCCCCATCATTGGTGTCACTTAGAGGAATTGTGCCCCATCATTGGTGTCACTTAGAGGAATTGTGCCCCATCATTGGTGTCACTTAGAGGAATTGTGCCCCATCATTGGTGTCACTTAGAGGAATTGTGCCCCATCATTGGTGTCACTTAGAGGAATTGTGCCCCATCATTGGTGTCACTTAGAGGAATTGTGCCCCATCATTGGTGTCACTTAGAGGAATTGTGCCCCATCATTGGTGTCACTTAGAAGAATTGTGCCCCATCGTTGATGTCATTGGTAGGAATCCTGCCCCCTTCGTTGGTGTCAATGAATGAACTAGTGCTCCAAGGGCCGGATAAAAGCAAGCAAAGAGCCACATCCGGCCCCTGGGCCACAGTTGGGAGACCACTGGACTAAAGGAAAGAATTAATTTTCCTCTTAAAGTAGAACTATAGCCAACATTTTTTTTTTTTTTCATCTTGGATAGAGTAAAGAAGGATTATAACCCCTGTGACGCCATCTGTGTCCCATTGTTTAAATATCTCTTCACTTCCTGTCCCATAGCCAAACAGGAAGTGAGAGGAAATTCCTTCAAAATAAGGGGATTCCCTAGGGTCCTCCCCTCCAACCCCCACCCCCCCCGGTCACCAGAACTAGTGTCCCCGTTGGAAGATTTCCTCTCTTTTACTTTTCAGGGGACAACCCAACCCAAATTTGGGATTTTTTTTTTTTTTTACTTTCACTTTCAATGATAAAGGTAAACAGGACAAATAGAGAGGGCAAAATGTCTCCAATGGGGGGGCACAGACAGCAATAAAAACTGACAGGGGGTCTAATCCCTCTAAACTCTATCCAAAACTAAAAAAAAAAAAAAAAGAAGTTTTGCCTTTCGGTATACTTTAAAGTGGTTGTATAATTTAATTTAATTAAAAAAAAAAATAACAAACATGTCATACTTACCTCCACTGTGCGGTTCCTTTTGCACAGAGTGGCCCCGATCCTCCTCTTCTGGGGTTCCACGGCGGCTGTCTCGGCTCCCCCTGCAATAGATAACCCCCTCAGGAAGCTCTCTCCCCAGGGGGTTACCTCGCGGGCGCGCTCCCGTCTCATACACTCTGTGCCCATAGACGCAGATTGTATGTCTTGGTCCTGCCCCCGCGTCATTTGGATTTGGCAGCTCGAGCCCGCGGGACTTTCGAGGGCTCAGGTAAGTAAACCAGGGGGCTGGGGGGCCTGTAACCATCAGATGTTTTTCTCACCTTAATGCATAGGATGCATTAAGGTGAAAAAAAAACGGAAGGTTTACATCCCCTTTAAGGCAGGGGGGTAGGCAACCTCTGAAGGATCCTTCAGCTGTGGTGAAACTACAAATCCCATTGTGCCCCTGCCTGTGATTGTCAGGGTCTTGCAATGTCTCATGGGACTTGTAGTCTCAAAACAGCTGGAGGGCCGAGGTTGCCTACCCCCCTGCTTTAAAGGGCTCATTCACACTTGCTTTGGTCTCTGAAGTGTGATCCTTGTTGGGAATCGCTCTTTAAAAAGCATTGGACACGCAGTGAGGAGGTGTTGTGTCGCCTGCCTTAACCCCTTAAAAGGGGTTGTAAACCCTAGTGTTTTTTCACCTAAATGCATTCTATGCATTTAGGTGAAAAAACACCTGGCAGTGACCGCCCCCCCCCAGCCTCCCCGTTTTTACTTACCTGAGCCCTGGAACTTGACCCACGGGGATGCGCTCTCTCTCTGCACGAGGTTCTTGGCTCTTGACTGAATAGATTGATATAGTAGCGCAGCCATTGGCTCCCGCTGCTGTCAATCAAATCCAATGACACAGGGGGCGGGGCCGAGTCATACATTGAGCAGCTATGGACGCCGAATGCTGGACTCGGGAGCGCGCCCGCAAGGTAACCCCCCCGGGAGAGCGCTTCTCCTAGGGGGTTATCTGATGCGGGGAGGAGCCGCGAGAGCCGCCGGGGGACCCCAGAAGAGGAGGATCGGGGCCACTCCGTGCAAAACGAGCTGCACAGTGGAGGTAAGTATGATATGTTTGTTATTTAAGAAATAAAAAAGAAAAAAAAAACGAACCCTTGCAATCACTAAGTCTGCACTAGCGTGCGCCACCGCGATCGGGAGCCAGGAACAGATAGTTGTCACCCTTTACTGGAAAGAGCCAAAACTAAAGACCTTCATGGCAGGATCGCCAGAGATAATTTTATTGAAGGTCAGCATCCAGGTGTACAGAGCACATAAAATCTTCCTCATTCCATCCCCATAGGGGTACAAGGGACCCAATATACAAATAAATGCCGACGCATTTCCACCTTAGCCGTAAGGGTGGAAATGCGTCAGCAGCATAAAGGGAGGGTTATAACCCCTGTCAGTGTTCTTTTTTCCTCCAAAGTGAGGAAATCCAGAGGGGTCACCAGAACTAGTGTCCCCATTGGAAGGATTTCCCCTCTATTCCTGTTCTGAGGTCAACCTAAAACCTGGGATTTTCTTTGACTTTTAATGATAACAGTAAACAGTACCAATAGAGAGGATGAATCTCCCTAATGGGGGACACAGACCGCAATAAAAACCTGACAGGGGGTCTAATCCCTCAGCATTACACTAAAAAGAAAAAAAAAAAGGGAATAAAAAGAGATTTTTGAGCACAGCATTATACATAAAAGAAAATGTCTTTATTGAATACTAATAATAATGTCTAATAAGACCCCAGATCTCTCTATAAAGAAGGCCTGTCATGCTACAGCGGCATGATTAATCGTTAAAGAATGGAGATCGCGATTCAATCCCCCCCACGATCCTAAAACAGCATTTCCTCGATTCAGTGCAGAGTTCTCTGCTAACAGCTGTCAACCCCTCCCCCCCCCTCAAAAAAAACCAAAAAACAGCGGAGATAAAGAGAAACAATGTATCATTTAGTTCTTAGATCAAAGGGATGAACTTCAATCTGTAAATGAGGTCAGTTTATCCAGTGGAACTTCAGTCATTTTTTCATCTTTCCATCTATTACATCTTCTGTCCTTGTTGTTGTTGTTTTAACTTTGGATAGTAAAACATTTTTTTTTTCTGCCAGTAAATCCCTTATACAGCCCACTTCCTGTTTCTTCTCTGGTCATTAGCCTAGGATTATGACATCAAGCACAGCTCTCGAGAGAGAGTTTGCCAGGAAGGAGGGGGGGGGGGGGGTGAGTCTTCAGAGGGCCAATGTGTGTCTGGAGGTGTGCCTCTGTGTAAATCCAGGAAGTGAACAGGCAGCAGCTTCAGCTGCCCACAGTTAAAATGGCTGCAGCCAGACTCAGCGAAGGGAGATTTCTGCAGCATATTTGGCAACTACAGAATCACAGTATATATAAAATAATATGCAAAGTGGTTGGAGGGAAGCTTCATAATGGCAAAGATGCCCAAAACATTATATATCTATATCTATATATATTTTTAGTAGAGACCCTCGAGAATAAAATGGTGGTTGTTGCAATATTTTATGTCACTGTATTTGCGCAGCAGTCTTTCAAACGCATTTTTTTTTTGGAAAAAATACACTTTAATGAATTAAAAAAAAAACTAAACAGTAAAGTTAGCCCAATTTTTATTTATTTTTTTGTATAATGTGAAAGACGATGTTACGCCGCGAGAATCGTGATCTTTATTCTAAGCAAAAAAAATTGTGATTCTCATTTTAGCCAGAATCGTGCAGCTATGGCCCATGCTGTTACAAAGGATGTTGTTCATCCTTTGTGATAGCAATAAAGTTAATCCCAAAAAATAAAGTGTAAAAAAAAATGTTTTTGTATAAAATAAAATAATTTTTTTTTTTTTTTTTTAAAGCACCCCGTCCCCTTTACGCACAAATGCGAACACATACGTCACTCCCACATGCATATGTACACGGTGATTACACCACACACGTGAGATATTGTTGTGAACGTCAGAGCGAGAACAATAATTCTAGCACCAGACCTCCTGTGTAACTCTAAACTGGTAACCTGTAAAAGGCGTTTAAAGCGACGTCTATGGAGAATTTTAAGCACCGTAGTTTGCTGCCGTTTCACGGGCAGACCCAATTTTTAAAACGTGACATGTTAGGTATCCATTTACTCGCCGTAACATCATCTTTTACATTTTACTAAAAAATTGGGGTAAATATTGTGTTTTTTTTTTGTTATTTTTTATTCATTAAATTGTAATTTTTCCAAAAAAAAAAAAAATTGCATTTGAAAAACTGCTGCGCAAATACTGTGTGGCATAAAAAATTGCAATACCCATCATTTTATTCTATAGGGCTTCTACTAAAAAAAAAAAAAAAATTATATATATTATATATATATAATATATATATTAGCCCGACATGTTTCGCATTAGCTTCATCAGGGGATATACGAATCAGAAAAGCGACATCATCAGGGATATTCGTATATCCCCTGATGAAGCTAATGCGAAACATGTCGGGCTAATATACGAAAAAGCAACATCTGTTAAAGTTGAATATTCGCCTAATGACCACCTCTATTATCAATTGTTGACTATCAGTGAACAAAGCGGCTCTGTCTGTGTTTTAACTTTAGTCTCATTAAAATTGTTATATATCTTTTTATATCATTGGTTTTCATCATTCCTATTTCATTTCTGTTGATTTTTATTCTACTAGTTCTATAGCAATGTGGCACCAAACTTTTTAAATAAGGGTTCAAAACTAAAATAAAAATTTGGTCTTTAGTTACGTTATACTTAAAAAAAAAAAAAAAAAAGAAAGAAAAGAAAAATTGAGGGTGCAATATCAGCGTCTAGTAAACGACACACGTTAGGTCGCCCCATTGACAACAAAGGTGGAAGAATCATTTTGGGGAAAAACGTAGGCAGCTTTCCCTTGCAATGCACTACTAAATTATATATTTTTTTAAAATACCGGTAGTGTAAAAAAAAAAAAAAAAAAAAAAGCCAGGTACATTTTTTGTCGCAATGGACCTAATAAAATGTGCGCATATACTGTCGGTTTTGCTTAATTTTTGGAGTAAATCTTAAATTAGCCCCAAACATTGCGATGTGTAATATGAGCAGATGACAAAGGATCCATTCGTTATACTACAATTGAAACCGTGGCGCAAACAAATGCTAATCCCCCACATAAGTAATCCTCTACCCCCCTCCTAGATATATGTGAAGACACGCTTGTGTAGCATAGGTAGTGCATAAGGAGTTCATAAAAATTCTCATAGGAAGGGTAATGTACTTTAGTAAGCAGCTCCACCTGAGACAAGAACAAATGACAAAAAAAAAAAGGAACACAAGGGGGCGCCAGCTAAGTGCAGCATCAATGGGTTTATTACGATTGAAAAGCCAAATGCGAACTCACAGAAATATAAAATCGAAGAGCTTATCCGCAAGCCACACCACACTGAATGGAAGCCGTCCACCGGAAGAGCAAACAGCGTATTGCCACTGAGGAAACCAAGTCCACTGTCCCAGGAAGTGAGGAGAGCCACAAGGCAGGATGTGATGTCACACCTGGGGTGGGGCTGGTTGCTTAGGTAACGCGTTTCGGAACACCTATTGGCTCCTTTCTCAAACGGGTCCTTTCGGGTCTCCCGGCGGTGGACGGCTTCCATCCAATGTGGCATTGCTGCAGACAAAGCTCCATTTGTGAGTTTGCGTTTGGCTTTTTAAAATCGTAATAAACCCATTGATGCTGCACTTAGCGGGCGCCCCCCTCACATTAATTTTCTTACAAACCTGTGAAAATGTTGTATTTCTTGTTTCCTGATCACTATGATAAAAATCTTGTATATTTATTCCAAAAGCCCTGTTGCAACTTTCTATTAGATATTGAGATCTATAAGCGCAGCGCCTGTCTGTGCGTCCTCCTCCAGATGAGCGTGCGTTTTTCTTGTATGTTGGGATCACGAAACATATGAATAATTTTTGGCTGAGTACAATAAGCATCGATGCCAAAGAGCCTTTTAGGCCCCTTTCACACTTGAAAGTCACGTATATTTTGTCTATGGCCCTCAACTCGCATCAAAGTCGGACCAAAGTCATGCAGGGACTACTTTGAAGTCGCACAGATATGATCGGCACTCATTGGAAATCATTGGGATACGACTTGTCATGTGACTTTGCAGTCCCAAGTCGCAGCACAAGTCGCACAAGTGTGAAAGGTTCCTTAGACACATTTTAAATGTTTTTTGGAGGTATTAAAAAGTAATTTCTGAAGCTCTTTGAACTCCTGGTTGTTATTTTTTTTCTAGTGGGGCATTCCCGGCCGTAGAGCTCTGCAAACACCTGCGGCGTGTTTAGAATGCGATGGCGGAATGTTCCTTTTGACTTGAATGGAGACATCTGGCGGGCTTTGCAATTTCATAATGCCTGCCCCCAATGTGACGCAAAGACGCTGTGTGTAGGAAGATGTTCTATATTCATCTCAAAAAAAGCACATAAACTGTGTAAAGGAAGGAAGAACGTGTTCTGTAGGTCCGTGTGAACGCGGCCTCAGTCTGCACTCACACCTGAGGAGAAGAGCTCATTTCAATGGATTCCAAAGCTTTTTTGTGGGGCTTTTTGCAGGATTAATGGAAGCGTTTTTGCACAAGTATCAATCTTCAGACATTTGTTTCCTGGGCTGAGCAATGGGAGGAGAGGAGTTCTAGAAGAGGAGAGAAATTCTAGAGGAGGAAAGGAGTTCTAGAAGGGGAGAGGTAATGTGTCAGAAGAAGCCTTCGTTCCGGTCCGGTCGTTTTTTACGTATTCCCGGCGGAACGGCGTTTCGGCGCATGCGCGTTCGCGGCTCAGCGTTATGGCGCTCACGCACGCGCACTGGTGCACACCCAACGTGATTCCCTGGGCTGCCTATAAAAGGCGCTCAGAGGGTCAAACAAATTGCTGGTTTGTCTCAGCTTCCTGTATTACCTGAACCTGTCTCCTGAACCTCTGCTTGACTACCCGTTGTGACCCGGATCTGCCTTTTGGACTTCTCTTGCCTCTCTCCTGGACCTGACCTCTGCCTGTTAATCGGATTCCCACCAATCTCCTGTGTTTGACCCTCGGCCTGTTACCTGGACTGTCTCCTGTCTCCTAGCCTGACCTCCTGCTTGTACCTGGACTCTCTTGATCTTGTCACCTTGCCTTGCAGATCCTGCAGTACCATAGTACTATCCCTGTGTTTGATCCCCTGCCTGTACCTGCCTACCAGTACCTGCACAGCGGCTCCTCTCTATCAAGACCTCACCAGCAAGTCACCTGCGGTCCATTGGGGAGCTTGTGCCTCTTCGTGCCGTTCACTCCCTGTCCCAACTCCAGGGGGCGGACTGCGCTTAGTCGCAAAGGCAAAACCGCTCTCGGCATCTCGGCCTCGGTGAGTACTATCTTTGTGACAGTATAAACCAGCCATGTCTGAGGCCGACAGAGCGCGTTCCCCATTGGAGATCCTGTGTCAGCAGGTCTCGGCCCTCACTGAGGCCGTCCAGAAATTGCAAGATGGTTACGCCCAAATTGATGGCCGCCTTCAGCAGCTTTCCGGACCATCTCCAGCTCCTGCCGCAGCTTCTGCACCTCCCAGTGGAGCATCCTCTCCTCAGATGCCAACCAGTCCCACTGTGGTCATGGCAGCTCCAGAACCTAGGGTTCCCATATCAGAGCGTTTTAAAACGCTTTTAAAAACGCTTGCTCTCTGTATTTGGCTCTGCAACCCAGGACCTTTTCGTCAGAAGTGGTAAAAGTTGGGTTCATCATTTCTCTCTTAGCCGATGAACCACAAGCTTGGGCGCATACCCTAATGGAACAGAGGAACCCTATCCTGAATTCAGTAGATACCTTCTTCGAGGGTATGGCACAACTTTACGACGACCCCCAGCGCACGGCCACGGCTGAAACCTTATTGCATAACCTGAGCCAAGGACGAAGGCCTGTAGAGGACTATATTGTAGAGTTCCGGAAAAGTTCAGCTGATACTGGTTGGAATGAACCTGCCCTTAAATATCAGTTTCGTCAAGGGCTGTCTGAAGCACTGAAGGATGAACTGGCCAGGATCGAGACCCCTGATTCTTTGGAAGACCTCATCCAAATTACCACTAAATTGGATCGTCGCATGCGTGAGCGACGCACAGAGCGTTTTCAGACTCCTCGCCCTACTTGGATGACGCCTAAACCGACTCCTGTCCATCCACCTTACACAGCTCCACCGGTTCCTGCCACTCCTGAAGTTGAACCAATGCAGCTTGGTCTAGTCCGTGCCCCACTCACTTCAGAGGAAAGACTACGTAGACGCCAGGGCAATCTGTGCCTTTACTGTGGGGGTTCTGGACACTTTCTCCGTTCCTGCCCTGTGAGACCCAGTAAGTCCTACCTACGGCCTGCTATTAATCAACAAGTTACCGGTTCTTCCCAGCCTTACGTTACTCTTTTTGTCTCTTTACAGCTTCCGGAAAAGGAGGTTCACCTACCCGCCATAATTGACTCTGGAGCGTGTAGCTGTTTTTTGGATATCTCATTAGCCACAAGCTTGCATGTCCCTTTGATCACGAAGAGCCAAAGTCTACGGATCCACCTTGCCGATGGGTCTCTTCCCCGCTCTGGGCCCATCACGCAGGAAACCAGACCCATCCTTACCACTACTGATACTGGCCACCAGGAATACCTCCGCTTCGATATAATTTCTTCTCCAATGTTCCCTATAATCCTGGGACTCCCATGGCTTCAAGCCCACGAACCACAGATCAACTGGAATAAGGGAGAAGTCTCTTTCTCATCTCAATATTGCTCCAGACATTGCCTTCTCCCGGCCCCAGCTTCTGTTTCTACCATTTCAACCATGTCTAACAATCTGCAACATGTACCCGAAAGCTACCTAGAATTCAGAGATGTATTTGATAAACAACAGGCAGACTGTCTACCACCTCATTGGCCTTACGATTGCCCCATAGACCTGTTGCCGGGTGCGGAAATTCCTTTTGGCCGCATTTTTCCTTTGTCCGAAACAGAATTAAAGGCTCTTAAAATGTACATTGACGAAAATCTTGAAAAAGGGTTCATTCGCCCCTCTTCATCACCGGCTGGAGCTGGTATTTTCTTTGTAGAAAAAAAGGACGGATCCCTCCGACCTTGTATCGATTACAGGGAATTAAATAAAATTACCGTCAAGAATCGGTACCCGCTTCCTCTCATCCCGGAATTATTCCAACGCTTCAGATCTGCCCGCATCTTTTCCAAACTAGACTTGCGTGGCGCCTACAATCTCATCCGGATCCGAGCAGGCGATGAATGGAAGACTGCCTTTAGATCCAGGTTTGGACACTATGAGTACCTGGTAATGCCGTTTGGACTCTGTAATGCCCCGGCCACGTTCCAACACTTAGTGAACGATATCTTTCGTGAATATCTTGATAACTTTCTAGTAGTCTACCTTGACGACATTCTCATTTTTTCAGCCACCATTGAACTCCATCGGGTACATGTCAAACTGGTTCTCTCAATTCTCAGAAAACACAAATTATACCTCAAGGCAGAGAAATGTGAATTTGAGAAGACTACAGTGCAATTCTTAGGATTCATAATTTCAATTGACGGCATTGCAATGGATCCCCAGAAGGTCAAAGCAATCCAGGAATGGCCAGCTCCTGTAGACAGAAAAGGGGTACAACGCTTCTTAGGTTTCTCCAATTTCTACCGGAGATTCATTGTAGGGTTTTCTACTATCGTGGCTCCCATTACTCAACTGACACGCCAGCATAGTCGTTTTCAATGGTCTTTGGAGGCTCAGGAAGCATTTTTAAAATTGAAAGCACTATTCTCGTCCGCACCAGTCTTACGACACCCGGATCCAGCCTTGCCTTTTATTCTGGAAGTTGATGCCTCCGAGACTGCTACTGGTGCCATCCTTTTCCAGAGACAAGGGCTCAAGGCTCTATTACATCCCGTGGCTTTTGCATCCCGGAAATTAAGCATTCCCGAGAGAAACTATGATGTAGGCGACAGAGAGTTACTGGCCATTAAATTCGCCTTAGAGGAGTGGAGATATTTGCTGGAAGGGGCGTCCAATCCTATCATGATCTTTACTGACCACAAAAACCTGGAGTACCTGCGAACTGCTAAACGTCTAAGACCCAGGCAGGCCCGATGGGCCCTCTTCTTTTCCCGATTTAATTTTCACATATCTTATAGACCAGGTACAAAGAACGGAAAAGCGGACGCACTTTCAAGGATGTTCCATGAAACTTCCCAGGTAACAGAGCCAAGTACCATTTTGTCTCCTCAGAATTTCCTTCTAGTTACTCAAGGAGACCTAATGTCCGCAATCAAATCCACATCCGCTCAATGCTCTGAACCCCAAGTATCTTCTATGGAGAAACGTAATGATTTATTTTGGTCTCATGGAAAAATCTTCGTCCCGCTGGAATCTAGGCTCCTAACTCTACAGTCCTTTCATGACCACAAGCTAGCAGGCCATTTTGGGTCACAAAAGACCATGGAATTGATCTCACGTTTCTTTTGGTGGCCAGGCTGGAGACAAGATTGCAAAGACTATGTTTCATCCTGCATCCCGTGCCAGCGCAGCAAGGGCTCAAATGCAAAGTCATGGGGCCTGCTCAAGCCCTTGTCTATCCCTGAACGCCCATGGGCGGAAATCTCCATGGACTTTATTGTGGATTTACCTCCATCGGGGGGATTCACAACTATCTTTGTCGTAATTGATCGGCTCTCAAAGATGGCACACTTTCTGCCTATGGTGGGTACCCCCTCTGCCTCTGCTACTGCTAACATTTTTTTTAAAGAAATTATCAGGCTTCATGGTACCCCAGTGAGCATCACCTCTGACAGAGGAGTTCAATTTACTTCTAAATTTTGGAAGGAATTATGCAAGACCTTGGAAATAAAAATTTGCTTGTCTTCTGCTTATCATCCTCAAAGTAACGGCCAGACGGAGAGGACAAATCAAACCCTGGAACAATACCTCCGATGCTTCTGTTCAGATTCCCAGGATGAATGGTCCTCCCTTCTACCATATGCAGAATTTGCATATAACAACTCCATCCATTCCGCTACCAACCAGACACCTTTCTGGTCCAATTTTGGATTTCACCCCTCCTTTCTTCCAGTTTCCATTCCTGAATTGTCTGTCCCTGCAGTGCAGGATCGAGTAAGCTCTATTCAGTTAAATTTTCAAAAGATCAAAGCAGCGATGCAAAAGGCTCAGGATGACTACCAAAAGTACTACAACAAGGGAAGGAAGGAGAACCCGGCCTTTAAGGTAGGCGAAGAAGTGTGGCTGTCAACTATCCATCTCAGACTGCCAATTCCCTCCCGGAAACTGGGGCCAAAATTTATAGGTCCTTTTAAAATAAAAAGGGTAATCAACCCCGTCGCTTTTGAATTAGCTCTTCCTGATGCTTACAAGGTGCACCCAGTCTTCCATGCATCCCTCTTAAAACCTATTTCTCCCAGCCCTTTTCCTGACAGAGAAAAACCTCCACCACCTCCAGTTCTAATCAACGGAGAAGATGAATTTGAGGTAGAAAAAATTTTAAATTGCAGGAAAAATGGCAGACAGCTGCAGTATCTAATCAAATGGAAGGGTTATCCTTCTGAGGATAACTCTTGGGAACCAGCCAGGAATCTACATGCTCCTCAACTTCTCCAGGCTTTTCACCGAGAACATCCAGAATTGATGTCAACCTTGGGTGTCCAGAGGCCACCCCTCGGGGGGGGGCACTGTCAGAAGAAGCCTTCGTTCCGGTCCGGTCGTTTTTTACGTATTCCCGGCGGAACGGCGTTTCGGCGCATGCGCGTTCGCGGCTCAGCGTTACGGCGCTCACGCACGCGCACTGGTGCACACCCAACGTGATTCCCTGGGCTGCCTATAAAAGGCGCTCAGAGGGTCAAACAAATTGCTGGTTTGTCTCAGCTTCCTGTATTACCTGAACCTGTCTCCTGAACCTCTGCTTGACTACCCGTTGTGACCCGGATCTGCCTTTTGGACTTCTCTTGCCTCTCTCCTGGACCTGACCTCTGCCTGTTAATCGGATTCCCACCAATCTCCTGTGTTTGACCCTCGGCCTGTTACCTGGACTGTCTCCTGTCTCCTAGCCTGACCTCCTGCTTGTACCTGGACTCTCTTGATCTTGTCACCTTGCCTTGCAGATCCTGCAGTACCATAGTACTATCCCTGTGTTTGATCCCCTGCCTGTACCTGCCTACCAGTACCTGCACAGCGGCTCCTCTCTATCAAGACCTCACCAGCAAGTCACCTGCGGTCCATTGGGGAGCTTGTGCCTCTTCGTGCCGTTCACTCCCTGTCCCAACTCCAGGGGGCGGACTGCGCTTAGTCGCAAAGGCAAAACCGCTCTCGGCATCTCGGCCTCGGTGAGTACTATCTTTGTGACAAAATGAGTTCTAGAAGGGGAGAGGAAATGAGTTCTAGAAGGGGAGAGGAAATGAGTTCTAGAAGGGGAGAGGAAATGAGTTCTAGAAGGGGAGAGGAAATGAGTTCTAGAAGGGGAGAGGAGTTCTAGAAGGGGAGAGGAGTTCTAGAAGGGGAGAGGAGTTCTAGAGGAGGAGAGGATTTCCAGAGGAGGAGAGGATTTCCAGAGGAGGAGAGGAGTCCTAGAAGAGGACAGAATTTCTAGAGAAGGAGAGAAATTCTAGAGAAGGAGAGAATCTCTAGAAGGGGAGAGGGGTTTGTAGAGGAGCAGAGGAGTTTGTATAGGAGAAGAGGAGTTCTAGAAGAGGAGAAAAGTTCTAGTAGAGGAGAGAAGTTCTAGTAGAGGAGAGAAGTTCTAGAAGAGGAGAGAAGTTCTAGAAGAGGAGAGAAGTTCTAGTAGAGGAGAGAAGTTCTAGAAGAGGAGAGAAGTTCTAGAAGAGGAGAGAAGTTCTAGAAGAGAAGATGAGTTCTAGAAGAGGAGAGAAATTCTAGAGAAGGAGAGCAATTCTAGAAGACGAGAGGAGTTTGCAGAAGAGGAGAGGAGTTCTAGAAGAGGAGAGAAGTTCTAGAAGAGGAGAGAAGTTCTAGAAGAGGAGAGGAGTTCTAGAAGAGGAGAGGAGTTCTAGAAGAGGAGAGGAGTTCTAGAAGAGGAGAGAAGTTCTAGAAGAGGAGTTCTAGAAGAGGAGAGAAGTTCTAGAAGAGGAGAGTTGTTCTAGAGGTGAAAAGGTGTTCTAGAGTTGGAAAGAAGTTCTAGAAGAGGAGAGCAGTTCTAGAGAAGTACAGCATTTCTAGAGGAGGAGAAGTGTTCCAGATAAGAAGAGGTGTTCTGGAGGAGGAGAATTCTAGGGGAGAGGAGTTTTTCATGCCTGCATGCGTTTACAGGTGTGTCCATTGACATCTTTGGGGACAAAAACATCGGAACACACTCAAGAAAAAAATCTCTTGTACTTTTCTGGAGTGTATGGTGTAGAGTGTGAGGTAAAAAGTGTGAACAATGGCAATTAGAAAGAATGTGATTCTGGATGTTGAGCATAGTCCGCGTGAGGAAATGAGCTGAAAAACAATCTAGAGTGAACAGGGACTTAGACCACCTCGCAGCGTAGAGATAGAAGTGAGGCCCATACACCATCACATTGGTGGGCAATCTGAGATTAACACAGACTGAGAACATCCAACCTAAAACAATCTGTGTGTCAGCCGAGGCATGCTAAAGTGCAACTTGTTCACTGTAAAGACTATATGGCTAAAAGTTTGTGAACACCTGACTATCACACCTATCTAAACTCGCTGGACATTCCATTCCAAAACCATGACCAATAATATGGAGGTGCCCCCCTCCTCATATGACCAATAATATGGAGGTGCCCCCCTCCTCCTATGACCAATAATATGGAGGTGCCCCCCTCCTCCTATGACCAATAATATGGAGGTGCCCCCCTCCTCCTATGACCAATAATATGGAGGTGCCCCCCTCCTCCTATGACCAATAATATGGAGGTGCCCCCCTCCTCCTATGACCAATAATATGGAGGTGCCCCCCTCCTCCTATGACCAATAATATGGAGGTGCCCCCCTCCTCCTATGACCAATAATATGGAGGTGCCCCCCCCTCATATGACCATTAATATGGAGGTGCCCCCCTCCTCCTATGACCAATAATATGGAGGTGCCCCCCTCCTCCTATGACCAATAATATGGAGGTGCCCCCCTCCTCCTATGACCAATAATATGGAGGTGCCCCCCTCCTCCTATGACCAATAATATGGAGGTGCCCCCCTCCTCCTCATATGACCATTAATATGGAGGTGCCCCCCTCCTCCTCCTATGACCAATAATATGGAGGTGCCCCCCTCCTCCTCCTATGGCCATTAATATGGAGGTGCCCCCCTCCTCATATGACCATTAATATGGAGGTGCCCCCCTCCTCATATGACCATTAATATGGAGGTGCCCCCCTCCTCATATGACCATTAATATGGAGGTGCCCCCCTCCTCATATGGCCATTAATATGGAGGTGCCCCCCTCCTCCTCATATGACCATTAGTATGGAGGTGCCCCCCTCCTCCTATGACCATTAATATGGAGGTGCCCCCCTCCTCATGTGACCAATAATATGGAGGTGCCCCCCTCCTCATATGGCCATTAATATGGAGGTGCCCCCACCCTCATATGGCCATTAATATGGAGTTGTAACCCCTTTGTGGCTACAACATCCTCCACTCTAATGGGAAGACTTTGGACAAGATTTTGGAGGGTGTCTGTGGGAATTTGTGCCCATTTGTGAGGTCAGGCACTGATGTTGGATGAAAAGACCTTCTAATTAATTCCAAACATGTTCAGTAGTGTTGAGGTCAGGGCTCTGAGCTTATTGAATATCCCATTCCAAAACCACAGACTCCGCTCTTCTGGGAAGGCTCTCTACAATATTCAGGGGGGGGGGGGTGTCTATATGAATATGTGCCCATTTGTGAAGATTTGTGATTTTGGAGGATGTCTATGGGAAATCTGTGCCCGTTTCTGAGGTCAGGTACTGATGTTGGATGAGAAGACCTGTCTCACAATCTGCGTTCCAATTCATCCCAAAGGTGTTCAATAGGGTTGAGGTCAGGGCTCTGTGCAGGACTATTGAGTACCTCCACACCAAACTGGTCATCCGTGTTTTTATGCAGATGTTGGTTGAGAAGACCTTGCTCATTCCAACTGATTCCAAAGGTATTCAGTAGGGTTGAGGTCAGGGCTGATGTTGGATGAGAAGATCTATCTAACCATCAGCATTCTAATTAAAAGCTGATCAGTAGGATTGAGGTCAGGGCTCTGTGCAGGACACTCGTGTTCCTCCTCATCAAACTGGTTAAACCAAGTCTTTATGGAACTGGCTTTGTACACAGGGGCACAGTCATGGTGGAACAGAAAAGGGTCTTCCGCAAACTGTTTCCACAAAGTTGGAGGAGCACAATTGTCTACAATGTCTTTGTATGATGTACAGTATCTCACAAAAGTAAGTACACCCCTCACATTTTTGTAAATCTTTTCTTCTATCTTTTCATGTGACAACACTGAAGAAATGACACTTGTCTACAATGTAAAGTAGTGAGTGTACAGCTTGTATAACAGTGTAAATTTGCTGTCCCCTCAAAATAACTCAACACACAGCCATTAATGTCTAAACCGCTGGCAACAAAAGTCAGTACACCCCTAAGTGAAAATGTCCAAATTGGGCCCAAAGTGTCAATTTTGTGCGGCCACCATTATTTTCCAGCACTGCCTTAACCCTTTTGGGCATGGAGGTCACCAGAGCTTCACAGGTTGTCACTGGAGTCCTCTTCCCCTCCTCCATGATGACATCACAGAGCTGGTGGATGTTAGAGACCTTGCACTCCTCCACCTTCTGTTTGAGGATGTCCCACAGATGATCAATAGGGTTTAGGTCTGGAGACATCCTTGGCCAGTCCATCACCTTTACCCTCAGCTTCTTTAGCAAGGCAGTGGTCATCTTGGAGGTGTGTTTGGGGTGGTTATCATGTTGGAATACTGCCCTGCGGTCCAGTCTCTGAAGGGAGGGGATCATGCTCTGCTTCAGTATATCACAGTACATGTTGGCATTCATGGTTCCCTCAATGAACTGTAGCCCCCCAGTGCCGGCAGCACTCATGCAGCCCCAGACCATGACACTCCCACCACCATGCTTGACTGTAGACAAGACACACTTGTCTTTGTCCTCCTCACCTGGTTGCCCCCACACACGCTTGTCACCATCTGAACCAAATACGTTTATCTTGGTGCATGGTTCCAGTAATCCATGTCCTTAGTCTGCTTGTCTTCAGCAAACTGTTTGTGGACTTTCTTGTGCATCATCTTTAGAAGAGGCTTCCTTCTGGGACGACAGCCATGCAGACCAATTTGATGCAGTGTGCGGCGTATGGTCTGAGCACTGACAGGGTGACCCCCCAACCCCTACAACCTCTGCAGCAATGCTGGCAGCACTCATACGTCTAGTTGAGGGGACAGCAAATTTACACTGTTATACAAGCTGTACACTCACTACTTTACATTGTAGCAAAGTGTCATTTCTTCAGTGTTGTCACATGAAAAGATGTAATAAAATATTTACAAAAATGTGAGGGGTGTACTCACTTTTGTGAGGTACTGTACCTGTCACTGCCTATTGCTTTTACAGGGAATATTTATATTTCCTGTAATAACAATAAAAGTAATTAGTGACTGAATTCCACGACAGTTTTGGTGGAGAATGCGGGCACTTTATAGCGACGGTGTATAAAATACTACCAGGACTCAATCAGTTGGAGGGGGGTCTACTTACTAAGCCATATAGTATAGGCGTGATGGTCAGGGGTCCACATTCCTTTGGTCAGTAAGATAAAAGATCTGGAGGTGGAGGCCAAGATAAAAATCTCAGGCTGCTCAATAAATATGATAAGAGGAACCGCGGCGTCACGTATTTTGTACACCCATGGAGGGGGAAGTCACACATGCTCCTTTCTGCTGGGATGGGCAACGCTGCATCCAACACAGAAGTGGGCACTGGTATTTGAATATGTTGATTAGGTTTCCTGTATATCTATAATAAACTCATTCAGTTGTGTTGGATTCATGAAGAATATTTTCTACTCCACCGGTACACCATGACATCTGCACCGGGACACTCAAGCTACATTGCCACCACGGGACCATGGCAGCTGCCAACCTTCCCGTGAAAGAGCACAGCACCAGAGAGGAAAGTGTTAACAAGAGCATGGCTTGGATGAAGACGGTAAATGAGGGGAAGACCAGAAAGCAGATGACGGTGGAAAGAAAGGCACAGGAGGGTCATTGCGTTGAAGACACACCAAGTAGGAAGGGTTAATGAGAATTGCCTTGGACCAGAGAAGGATCGGGTTAATGTTGGCATCAAAGAGGAAGGGGGGGCTCATCACACCAGGAGATACTAGGGAGGACTGCAACAGAAGGGTTAATGAGATTGTCTGGCCCCCAGTAGTGTTTACAGGTGGGGGGGGTCTGGCTACTGACCGCCAGGCCCTGCCGCAGATGGGGCACAATGGACCTGTGAAGGGTTAATGGAGCCTGCGGTGGCAGGAAGTGCTGGCTGCGGGCACAGCTGGCACCAGGAAGGGATTCGGGCCGCAACCTGCTCCCTGCTGTAATGCCATGTCACATAAGGTGACGGGAGGAGGGGCCCCGGCCTGTCCTGGGAGGGGGGGGGGGTCATTCCTGAGGGTCACTCGATGCCTCCCACCTGTCCGGGGTAACTAATTATATACACTGCGGGATCCCGGCCAATCGGCAGGTTGGGCTGTAAAAACAGAGAAGGATCTGGACACAGGACAAGAGACCACCCCCTCCCCCCGCGATTAACCTCTCAGCTGCCAAGAGGGGATACCCAAGACTATTAACCCCTCACCTGCTAAAGGAGGACAGCCAAAACTATTAACCCCTCACCTGCTGGGAGAGGATACCCAAGAATATTAACCCCTCACCTGCTGAGAGGGGATACCCAAAACTAATAACCCCCCACCCGCTAAAGGAGGATAGCGGAGACTATTAACCCCTCACCTGCTGAGAGAAGATACCCAAGACTATTAACCCCTCATCTGCTGAGAGGATACCCAAGACTATTAACCCCTCATCTGCTGAGAGGATACCCAAGACTATTAACCCCTCACCTGCTGAGAGGATACCCAAGACTATTAACCCCTCACCCGCTGAGAGGATACCCAAGACTATTAACCCCTTACCTGCTGGGAGAGGATACCCAAGACTATTAACCCCTTACCTGCTGGGAGAGGATACCCAAGACTATTAACCTCTCACCTGCTGGGAGAGATTACCCAAGAATATTAACCCCTCACCTGCTGAGAGGAGATACCCAAGACAATTAACCCCTCACCTGCTGAAGGAGGATACCCGAAACTAATAACCCCCCCACCCGCTAAAGGAGGATAGCGGAGACTAATTACACCTCACCTGCTGAGAGAGGATACCCAAGACTTTTAACCCCTCACCTGCTGAGAGGATAGCTGAGACTATTAACCCCTCACCTGCTGAGAGGATAGCCGAGACTATTAACCCCTCATCTGCTGAAGCAGGATATCTGACACTCTTAACCCCTCACCTGCTGTGAGAGGATATCCAAGACTAATAGCCCATCACCTGCTGAGAAAGGATATCCAAAACTATTACCCCTCACCCGCTGAGAGAAGATACCCACCACTATTAACCCCTAAGACGATGAAGGAGGAAACATGAGACTATTAACCCCCCACCTGCTGAGAGAGGATAGCGGAGACTATTAACACCTCACCTGCTGGCAGAGAATACCCAAGAATATTAACCCCTCACCTGCTAAAGGAGGACAGCTGAGACTATTAACCCCTCACCTGCTGGGAGAGGATACCTAAGAATATTAACCTCTCACCTGCTAAAGGACGACATGCGGGACTATTAACCCCTCACCTGCTTGAGAGAATATAGTTATGACTATTAACCCCTCACCTGCCGAGAGGGGATATCCGAGACTATTAACCCCTCACCTACTAAAAGAGGATAACGGAGACTATTAACCCCTCACCTGCTGGGAGAGGATACCCAAGAATATTAACCCCTCACCTGCTAAAGGAGGACAGCTGAGACTATTAACCCCTCACCTGCTGGGAGAGGATACCCAAGAATATTAACCCCTCACCTGATAAAGGAAGACATGCAGGACTATTAACCCCTCACCTGCTGAGTATAGCCGAGACTAATAACCCCTCACCTGCTGAGCGAGGATATCCGAGACTATTAACCCCTCAACTGCTGAGCGAGGATATCCGAGACTATTAACCCCTCAACTGCTGAGCGAGGATATCCGAGACTATTAACCCCTCAACTGCTGAGCGAGGATATCCGAGACTATTAACCCCTCACCTAATGGGAGGATATCCGAGACTATTAACACCTCACCTGCTGGTGGAGAATACCCAAAACAATTAACCCCTCACCTGCCAAGAGAGTATACTTGAGACCATTAACCCCTCACCTGCTAAAGGAGGATAGCTTACACTCTTAACCCATCACCTGCTGAAAGAGGATAGCTGAGACTATTAATTCCTCACCTGTAGAGAGGATACCCTAGAGCGAGTGAGAGCAATAATTCCACGCCCATTATTTGTGATCAGCTCTAAACTGATGACCTGTAGGGGCTTTTAAAATGCTGGAAAGTGTAGGGTACTGACGTTTGACGCCATTTTGAGATATAGCACGTTGGGTATCTATTTACTCGGCACAACCTCATCTTGTATATTTTATAGATACTGGGTAATAAATTGCCTTTGTGTGTCCTAAAATTACCTTTAGTGTATTCTTTACTGACATTTTTTTGCTAATATTGTGTGACATATAAAAAAAAAAAGTAAACTACCACCATTTTATTCCACAGGGGCTCTGCTTCCAGGAAATATATACGGTTTGGGGGGTTTAAAGTAATCTTCAGGCTTAAAATATATATTTTTTTTAAAGTGTGCAAAAAAAAAAAAAAAAACTCACAAAAAAGGCCCGGGCAGCAGAAGGGTTAAAAGGGACACAGAAGACCATTAACTCTTTACCTGCTAACAGGTGAGGGATAAGAGACAACTGACCCTTCACCTTCCAAGAGAGACAGCAGATGGCCATCTACCCCCACTTGTCCATAGATAATGCAGGTGACCGTTATCCTTCCTTTCACAACATGTGAGCATACAGCAGACGATCGACTCCTCATCGACTGACAGAGGTGAGAACACAGAAAACAACCCGTCCTCACAAAGATGATATAAAACGTTTGTCATCAGGAAAGGTCCAGTTGTGGGCACAGATATGGAGTGTTTAGGGTACATGGACAGATTGTTAACCCTTCTGAAACCAGAGAGAGGATCCACAGTCCTTCACATCCGGCTGCCAATACAGGACAGTGCAAAACTACTAGGCTTTTAGTCTGCCGATAAATGTCAGGAACTAATATAACACCCAGTGGTCAGATAATAGAGAGGATTATAAACCCCCAACCTCGTGATGGTGTTCTATGGTCCTTTCCACCCTTCATGTACCCGGGAACTCAGCACAAGGATGGTGGGAACTCCTCATAATGGGCACATCGGGTGTACAGACCCAGGAACTCAGCACAGGGATGGTGGGAACTCCCGGCTTATGTTGCCCCGTGTTTGAAAATGCTTCGGCAGTGGCAAGTAACAGCAGGAGAAGTCAGATCTCTTCCAAGGAAACTTCTTGAGAAGCGGATCATGAGCTCTGCTTTTTGCGAGCCACTAGCCTTGAGGGATTGCCCAAGCCTGGTTTTGGGGGTGGGTTTGCGATTGATTAATTTGGAGAGAATCCCAATGAAGTTTAGGGATCAGGCTTGGCTTGCCTTTCATGGAAAACTATATGTGAAGGGCAACTTGAAGTTTCTTTCCATGAGTGATCGGGGCTGCCCGAGAGTGGAGCGTGGAGGAGTGGTGGAGTCCATGGATCACTTTCTACTTCAATGCCCTTTTAATATAGAGGTGTACAAGAGGGTGGGGAGGGCTCTGAGTATACCCTTCCTCCCCCATATGAGTTATGCAGAGTGGGTGTATGGGGCATTCCAGACTCATCGGGATTATGATTTGGAAACACTTTTTTTAGTTAGTCTAGTAGTCCGTTATTTCACGTGGAGTGCACGGTGTCAGGTATCCTTACGGAGTAAAATCCTCCCTGTCGAAGTGGGGGTGCAGGACATTCTGGGTGAGGTTGGGAAGATTCGGGGTCTTGAGAAAGGCAGGTGGCAGCAGGAGGTCTGGATAAGGGCGTGGAGGAATATCAGGACTCTGTAGCTGCTGCCTGTTGATCTCGGGGTGTGCGGCTTTTCTTTCTATTCTTGATTCACTCCCCTAGATTTTCAAGATGAAATAAATTTTTGATAAAAGGCTCCATGCATGGTGACGGTGATGTTCCTTAGTCTGGCTCTCCCATAGGGATTGTGTTGTGCGCACTTTGGTTTGTACCATTTATAATGTTCTTGTTTTGTATAATCATATTCAATTATTTTGTAAATATGTTTTATTTATTTATTATGGTTTTATTGTATATAAGTTGTTGTTTGTAAGTTTTTTCAATAAACAAAATTAACCCCTCATAATGGGCACAGCGGGTGTACAGACCCGGGAACTCAGCACAGGGATGGTGGAAACTCCTCATAATGGGCACAGCGGGTGTACAGACCAGGGAACTCAGCACAGGGATGGTGGAAACTCCTCATAATGGGCACAGCGGGTGTACAGACCAGGGAACTCAGCACAGGGATGGTGGAAACTCCTCATAATAGGCACAGCAGGGGTACAGACCCGGGAACTCAGCACAGGGATGGTGGGAACCCCTCATAATGGGCACAGCAGGTGTACAGACCCGGGAACTCAGCACAGGGATGGTGGGAACCCCTCACAATGGGCACAGCAGGTGTACAGACCCGGGAACTCAGCACAGGGATGGTGAGAACCCCTCATAATGGGCACAGCGGGTGTACAGACCTGGGAACTCAGCACAGGGATGGTGAGAACCCCTCATAATGGGCACAGCGGGTGTACAGACCCGGGAACTCGGCACAGGGATGGTGGGAACCCCTCATAATGGGCACAGCAGGAGTACAGACCCAAGAAGTTCAGGAATGGTGGAAACCTCTTACAATGGGCACAGCAGATGCAAACCCAGGAACAGGATTGTTGGGAACCCCTAATAAAGGACATTGCAGGTATGTAGACCAAGGAACTAGAAACGGTCCGGTGATTTAACTCTTCAGCTCAACTAAACAGCGAACCACTGATCGGTTATATACTGTTTGCAGGGCACCATGAAGGATGAATCGGGATCTGTAGAGGTGCCGGTCTATCCTGAGCCCTGCAGAGCCCCCTGGAGCACAGACAGGCTGGCAGCAGCTGACAGTAAGAGAAGATTCATCCATCATTACAGTCTCCTAACTACACCGGATCCGGTTACCTCCTCTATTAATGCCGCGCTGTCTGACATGTGTCACTTAACTAAGAATCCTCCAGCGACAAAAATCATTTATCCATTCAAATCCTAACAATGTCCAGCCCCGAGTCATCAGGGGGGTTTCTGTTACCATTAACTATTTCTTGTCCTGAAGAAAACAGACCGCAGCCCCCGAGATGGGTGTACAGAGCGCACGCCGCGCCCTGCAGGACTGGGATAAGTATTGGGTGGTCTTCCAGGTCCAAAAGACTCATCAGACATGGTGCGGGGGGGGGGGGCTTCTTAAAGCATTGCCACCCCAAGAAATCAACTGCCGCTGGACCTTCAATGAGCCATCAGATTATTAGACCTCGTCTTTCAACGTAGGAGGGAACTGAGTAGACAGAAGTAGTTCAACTTAGGGGGGGCGCTTAAAAAAAACATTTCCAAACAACTCCACTCCGTACAGTATAAAAATGTCCCTCTGGTCTGGCTGAGTTGGAAGCGCCAACCCCAGAGCTGGAATGCCAAGGAATGAGTTGGTGTTTGGCATGCCATAGTAACCCTCCATACATCACCCTTAATAATCCAGATAGAAGGGTGTGCTGGGGTGACCTACTCCTTATTAGTAGGCCACACCCCCTCTGGTGAACGCTCCTTTACACCCGTTTGATGCCACCTGCAGTTCAAGTTTATTATGTTTGTATTTTGTTATCCCTGATCCCTCCTCTCCCCCTTTCATCAACATGCTACGAAAAGTTTCTGATGATCGCAAAAGAGCAGAGTGTCTGGGCAATGGGGAAAGCACATAGAATTCTGGGGTACATTCCAAGAGGGATCACCAGAAGGGGGTCCTAATTCCTCTATATAGGTCAGAGATATGTAATTATCCGACCTCCAGCTGTTGCAGAACTACAAGTCCCATGAGGCATAGCAAGACTCAAGCATAAGCATGACACCCAGAGGCAGAGGCATGATGGGACTTGTAGTTCTGCAACAGCTGGAGGTCCGCTAATTACATATCCCTGGTATAGATCTTTATGTCAAAAGAGGGATCACCACAGCAGGTGGAAGGAGGTCCTGATTTCTCCATATACATTATCTCACAAAAGTAAGTACACCCCTCACATTTGTGTAAATCTTTTCTTCTATCTTTTCATGTGACAACACTGAAGAAATTACACTTTGCTACAATGTAAAGTAGTGAGTGTACAGCTTGTATAACAGTGTAAATTTGCTGTCCCCTCAAAATAACTCAACACACAGCCATTAATGTCTAAACCGCTGGCAACAAAAGTCAGTACACCCTTAAGTGAAAATTTCCAAATTGGGCCCAATTAGCCATTTTCCCTCCCTGGTGTCATGTGACTCGTTAGTGTTACAAGGTCTCAGGTGTGAATGGGGAGCAGGTGTGTTAAATTTGGTGTTATCGCTCTCACTCTCTCATACTGGTCACTGGAAGTTCAACATCAACATGGTACCTCATGGCAAAGAACTCTCTGAGGATCTGAAAAAAAGAATTGTTGCTCTACATAAATATGGCCTAGGCTATAAGAAGATTGCCAAGACCCTGAAACTGAGCTGCAGCACGGTGGCTAAGACCATACAGCGGTATAACAGGACAGGTTCCACTCAGAACAGGCCTCGCCATGGTCCACCAAAGAAGTTGAGGTCACGTGCTCAGCGTCATATCCAGAGGTTGTCTTTGGGAAATAGACGTATGAGTGCTGCCAGCATTGCTGCAGAGGTTGTAGGGGTGGGGGGTCAGCCTGTCAGTGCTCAGACCATACACCGCACACTGCATCAAATTGGTCTGCATGACTGTCATCCAGAAGGAAGACTCTTCTAAAGATGATGCACAAGAAAGCCTGCAAACAGTTTGCTGAAGACAAGCAGACTAAGGACATGGATTACTGGAACCATGTCCTGTGGTCTGATGAGACCAAGATAAACTTATTTGGTTCAGATGGTGACAAGTGTGTGTGGGGGCAACCAGGTGAGGAGGACAAAGACAAGTGTGTCTTGTCTACAGTCAAGCATGGTGGTGGGAGTGTCATGGTCTGGGGCTGCATGAGTGCTGCCGGCACTGGGGGGCTACAGATCATTGAGGGAACCATGAATGCCAACATGTACTGTGACATACTGAAGCAGAGCATGATCCCCTCCCTTCAGAGACTGGACCGCAGGGCAGTATTCCAACATGATAACCACCCCAAACACACCTCCAAGATGACCACTGCCTTGCTAAAGAAGCTGAGGGTAAAGGTGATGGACTGGCCAAGGATGTCTCCAGACCTAAACCCTATTGATCATCTGTGGGACATCCTCAAACGGAAGGTGGAGGAGCGCAAGGTCTCTAACATCCACCAGCTCTGTGATGTCATCATGGAGGAGGGGAAGAGGACTCCAGTGACAACCTGTGAAGCTCTGGTGACCTCCATGCCCAAGAGGGTTAAGGCAGTGCTGGAAAATAATGGTGGCCACACAAAATATTGACACTTTGGGCCCATTTTGGACATTTTCACTTAGGGGTTGTCAGGGTTGTGCTCAGCCCTTCCTTCTCTGAGCTGGCCACTCAGCTGTCTGCTAATTGCCAGCTCCTATCTCTCCACAGTTACTTAACTGTTGTTGATACCCTGCTCGCCAGTCCTGCCTACTTAAGCCGTCCAGTCCAGAGGAGCTCTGCCTTCGCCTTGGTCAACACCACAAGAAACATCTCCTGTGTTCCTGTTTAAAGACTGGCTTTGCTGACATCCCTTCTGGCTCCGGATCCTGCATGTTGGTCCACTACATTGATCCCTGACTTTTGGCTTGGCTGACTATCCATTCCGGTTACTGAACTTTGGCTAAGTTTTGACTAAGTTTGTTCTTTTTACTTTTATTATTAAACAAGTGTGATTTAACTGTACTTCTGTCTCGGTCTGATTTCATGGTTTCTGACAGGGGTGTAACTCACTTTTGTTGCCAGCGGTTTAGACATTAATGGCTGTGTGTTGAGTTATTTTGAGGGGACAGCAAATTTACACTGTTATACAAGCTGTACACTCACTACTTTACATTGTAGACAAGTGTCATTTCTTCAGTGTTGTCACATGAAAAGATGGAAGAAAAGATTTACAAAAATGTGAGGGGTGTACTCAGTTTTGTCAGATACTGTAGATCTTTATATCACTAGAGGGATCTCCAGCAGGAGAGAAGGAGGTCCTGATTCCTCTATATGGATCTTCAATATAGAAGCTTAGCTATGATATTTAGTAATCTAACCCTCCCTTCTAGATTGTAAGCTCTAATGAGCGGGGCCCTCTGATCCCTCCTCTATTGTCTGCCCCCCCATGTTGTAAGGCGCTGCGCAAACTGTTGGCGTTGTATAAATCCTGTATAATAATAATAATGCATGTTGTTCACTAGAATCCCAAGTAGCAGCACATTGGTGATGTTACATTTCATGCACATCTAGATGGAAGTAGGGGGTGCAATGTTCCTTATTACAATACTGGGGCTGAACATGTGATAACGAAGGTCAAGCCTCCCAGCTAGTCATCAGCAAGTGCCCTGTGATGTCATTCAGAGTCTCCAGTACAGAAGCAGGTGCAGCTCTGCAACAAACTTGCTAAAATTCTGGCAGTGTGCGCGCCGTTGATCTAAAGGGGATTGTGTTTTTCTTTTCTTTTCTTTTTTTTTTTTTCCTTTAAACAATTTGCCTAGGCAGACAATGCATTGATTGCTGTGTGTAATTGCCATAACAAAACTGAAGTAAACGTTCTTCAAGATCTTTATTCCAGCTCCTGTTCACCGACACAACCGCGACCCGTGAAAGTGCAGCTCCGGCGATTCTGTGATTCACGGCCGGAAAACGCTAAAAGAAAATCCTTTACAAGCCGACGCTAATTGTTTTCTCGCCCGTGCCAACAATTTTGTCTAACCGTTTGCTTTTGTCGGGGGGATGCCAGGGCTGAGCGGGCGTGGGTTAAACCGTGTGTGACGCACAACCTCAGCTTGTGGGTGCTGATCGCCAACTTTAACAAATAAAATAAATAAATAAATAAATCACAATATGTCTCATAGGAGCCTCAAAGTTTTATAACCACAAGCTAATATAAGTATACGGACTTCTGACCACTTTAGCGTAGGATCCAAAGTATTTATTTTCTATTGGAATATAATTTGTCCTGATTTCCCCACTAATATGATAGCTCTGTGCAAACAATCCAAGATTTACATTCATTTCTATAAAAAGGAAGAAAAGGGGGCGCTCACTAAGCGTAGCATTAAAATCATTCACTTTATTAAAATACAATTGGCAGCTCACCGGGTTAACAGATCAAAGGCATATCTCCACAAGAACTCAGCTGTCAGTCCTACTGATGTACTTTCCTGCCTGTGCAGCCATCAGGATCTATGTGAAGGCTCAAGACTGCTACGCTTAGTGGGCGCCCCCTTTCTCCCTTTATGTTTGATTACAGAGGGTTCTTTCTACTCTGGGGTGGCTGCCGTAACTGAGCCTGTCGAAAGCTTTACAGGACAATTTGTTTAAGTTGGGCTTTTATGGACTTGTGCTGCTTGCCCCCCCTATTGGCACCATTTAATCTGTTATTTCTATAAGACTGGGTGTCCCCTGCTCCTGCATTCCCTCTCCTTTTCTCAGCAGCCATTGCAGGAGCACTCACATCCATCATGATTGGAAATGTCAGCTGGTGTGCATGTTCAACCTTCTAAATGCAAAGCAATGAAGAGGACCTGTGCTGTAGAAGCTGGGCCAAAAAAAGGCAAGTAGAGGGCAGGGATCTAGTCACCAGCCTGTGGTCTTCCTGCAGATGACCCTTTTCCCCGTTACAGACTGACCATGACTTGTTCTGCACAATGCTTCTGTGCAGGGTGGCGATCTTTGTAGAGGCAGGGTTTTACTTCCTCATGAGGGAGCTGCCCCCCCGATGACTGTATGATAAAGGGGGAGGAAGCACACTTTCAAAGAATGGATGAAGCAAAGAGATCCTTGTACTGCAGCTCCTCAGGTACAGCTTCCTCTCCAGCAAGGAGAACAGTGAGCAGGAACAGTGATCTGATGATTTGTGGAGTTAACAATAAAGGTGGAGGAAGCACAGAACCACATAATGAACAAAGTAGAAGCAGGAAGATCATTCCTCTGCAGGTCCTCAGGTACAGCTTCCTCTCCAGCAAGGAGAACAGTGAGCAGGAACAGTGATCTGATGATTGGTGGAGTTAACAAAGGTGGAGGAAGCACAGAACCACATAATGAACAAAGTAGAAGCAGGAAGATCATTGCTCTGCAGGTCCTCAGATACAGCATCCTCTCCAGCAAGGAGAACAGTCAGCAGGAACAGTGATCTGATGATTTGTGGGGTTAACACTAAAGGTGGAGGAAGCACTGATCCCCAGAATGAATGAAGTAGAAGCAGGAAGATTATTGCTCTGCAGGTCCTCAGGTACAGTTTCCTCTCCAGCAAGGAGAACAGTGAGCAGGAACAGTGGTCGGATCATTGGTGGGGTAAGTAGTGAAAGGTGAAATGTGAAGAAAGAAAAAATGGAACAAAGTACAGTGGAACCTCGGATTGCGAGTAACGCGGTTAACAAGCGTTTCGCAATACAAGCACTGTAGGTCTAAAAATCCTAACTCGGTTTGCGAGTGTTGTCTCGCAAAACGAGCAGGATTCAGGCAAAAGCGGTGTGCAGTACCGCTTTTGGCCTGAGGTGGGGGGCGCCGGAGCAATAGCAATAGCCGCCGTTCGGAAATGCACGGGAAGGCCCGAGGACAGTTCGGCTGACCTCTGCAAACCTTGGAAAGGTTCGTGAACGGAGTCTTTCCGAGGTCAGCCAAAGTGTGCTCGGGCCTTTTCGGCCGTTTCTGAGGCTCTCTGGCGCCCCCCGCCTCTGGCCGCAAGCGGTATTGCATCCCATTGAAGTCAATGCGGAACTAATTATTTTCGTTTCCATTGACTTCAATGGAAAATTTTGGATTATTAGCATTCTCCTGGAAAAGATTGTGCTTGCAATCCGAGGTTCCACTGTAATGTCCCAAAGAAGAGCTATAAGGAGGATCAACCATGGAAGGTCAAATTTAGAAAATAGCTTTATTGAAATTACAAGTGTAAAATATGGCCACTACAAGTGTTGAATAAACATAGCAATGGGGCCACCGGGGCCACCCCCCCCCCCGGTATACCCAATAATAAAAACACCTACAGACAGAAATGACAACATTGTCACAATATGGCGCCAACCACAGGGCCCCACTCATACACACACATGTAGGGACCAGCTATGAGGGGAATGAAGCTGCCAGCAAAGAGAAGGGGGCGGTGCTTGCTCTTGATCCTGAGTGATCAATAATTGTTAATTACACAAGCTGTATGTCCGAGTACCGGACTTGTGGGGTTATAGTGTAGAGGGATTGCCTCAGCAAGTAGGTCAAGCACATAGAACTAAACTAGGAGTCCATAGCCTGAGTTGCAGGATGGACCTGTCAGCGAATACTGGGTTCAAAGTGTCAGTGTACCAGTGGTAGAGTGACTGGGTGAGCAGAAGACAACTGAGCCGGATAGAAGAGGATAAACTGGCTGTTGGCATACTATGAATTCATGCGTGAACTACACAGTTCCTTGTCCCGGTATAAGCATGTCCAAACAGTGCTCAATGGTGGGGTAAGTCTACTGGGTATATACAGGATGATGAGGGGAGAGATGAATGGGGGTTATAAATATAAGTTGCCCAGAGCCTCTCACCACTCCGGAATCATGGCTGCAGAGGCCGTAGTAGTAGGAACCCGTCCCCTCAAGATTCAGCCTGTAGGTAGACGCTGGTATCAGCTGATGGAAAGACGATGGTGTCGTTCGTCAGCGTGTGGCAGTCTGGTGTATAGCGTCCATTCACTGAACATCCGATCGGAAGTGAGGTAAGGTGGCTACGGAGGCGAAGCAATCTCGTCTAGTCATTCTGGTCGCAAGTGGCGGTTAGATGTTAACTCGCACACTTGCTCATTGACGAATCAGTTATTATCATTAAAGCGGAGTTCCACACAAAAATGGAACTTCTGCTTTTCGGAACCCTCCCCCCCTCCGGTGTCACATTTGGCACCTTTCAGGGGGGGGGGGGGGTGCAGATACCTGTCTAAGACAGGTATTTGCACCCACTTCCGGCATAGACTCCCATAGGAGTCTATGCCTCTTCCCGTCCCTTCGCGCTGTCTGCTGGGAACACACAGCTCCCAGGAGAGCGCGGAGACCACTTACGATGCGCAGCGTGACTCGCGCATGCGCAGTAGGGAACCAGGAAGTGAAGCCGCAACTCTTCACTTCCTGATTCCCTCACCTAGGATGGCGGCGGCAGCTGCCGAGAACCGTGCGGGTTCTCGGCGTCGCCTGCCGACATCGCTGGACCCTGGGACAGGTAAGTGGCCATGTATTAAAAGTCAGCAGCTGCAGTATTTGTAGCTGCTGGCTTTTAATATATTTTTTTTTTTTTGGCGGTGTGGGTGGACCCCCGCTTTAATACATGTTGCTAGTATGCAACCCAGGAAAGTGGATTCCATGTTTGTTCTTAATCCATTTACATAAGTAGTAAAGGTGGAGGAAGCACATTCACAGAATGGATGCTGCAGAAGCAGGAAGATACTCCATCCACAGAATGAAGTAGAAGCAGGAAGATACTCCATCCACAGAATGAAGTAGAAGCAGGAAGATCCTTGCCCTGCAGGTCCTCAGGTACAGCTTCCACTCCAGCAAGGAGAATAGTGAGCAGGAACAGTGGTCTGATCATTGGTGGGGTAAATAGTAAAGTGGAGGAAGCTCATTCACAGAATGGATGCTGCACAAACAGGAGGATCCTTGCATTGTAGATCCACAGGAACAGCTTACTCTCCAGCAAGGAGAACAGTGAGCAGAAACAGTGATCTTATGATCTTGGTGGGTTAAACAGTAAAGGTGGAGGAAGAGCATATGCACAGAATGTGGAATTGCTCTGCAGATCCTCAGGTACAGTTTCCTCTCCAGCAAGGAGAAAAATGAGCAGCACAATATAGTGACGTAAATAAATCTCACTCCAAATCTGGTAAGTCTGGCAGTCAGAGGGAGCAATGCCTTAGATCTCACACCACATATATACAGCTATGAGACTGCAGAACAGGAAAGCCTAGGCATGGGTAGCGCTTTATGTATTTTCAGGAGGCATTCAAGACAAATTTAGATTTTTTTATGTTAATGCTTAGGCACAATTATCATCTCTATATGTTCCCTATAAGGCAGCAAATCTTTTCTGAGTTCAAGTCTGATATAAACGCAGGTGAAGGAACCTGAAATAGCAGTTACATAATTTGTAGTTCAGTCTGATGCTGGGGTACTCTATAGATCAAATCTTGACCAGATATTGCCCCCTCCCCCCTCACTATTAGTCCAAAGCTATGTCTGGTGGCCTCAGAGTTGGAGAGAACATGAATAATTAAGGCGCTGGATTCAACTTTTAGGTGGGCCATTGTCGAAGAATGTCAGATTCCAACAGGGCCCAATGGTTCAGATGAGGCTGATCTCCACAAAAACAAGGAACCCCCCTAATCTAGGGGACCCAGAGTGTAAGATCCATCTATAAAAAGTTATACAAAGTAGCAGACCAAAGATCAATGGTCCAAAATCTTTTACTATTGAAAGATTTTGCGTTCTGATGTCACATCAAAAAAATGTAATTGATTCTAACAGGATATTTTTTTTGCTAATATAAAAAAAGATGATACTTACCTGCTCTGTGCAACAATATGGACTGGCCTGACTCTTGATCATAGAATCTGCTCAACATTTGCATAATACTGTACAGCACCCCAACATTTTTGGGCTCCTGGGGAGCTGTGTAAATGATGTGCCTGTTCTTTGCAGACACTTCTTGGTGGAGTTAGGCTTAAAAAGAAGTTGTCATTTCTTTCTGCATATTTTTTACTTTAAACGTGATAAGCCAGATAAAAATTAAAGTGATCTGCAGAATTGTTTATAGTTTATGTTCACCAAAAAAATGTTTTTTCTAGTTTTGGGTCAATTGGGGAAGGATAGAACTTCTGTTGGGTTTTCTACTGCTATCTGGGGGCTCCATCAAAGAGATTTCCCCTCACTTCCTGTCCTGCTGACAACCGTTTCACCAGACAGGAAATGAGGGGAAAATCTGCAACTGTAACATAGACAAATAAAAACTTAAAGTGGTCCACCATATTAGGACACTAGCAAAAAATCAATCACAGAATGGGGTGGGGTTATAGAGGGGAACGCAGAGGGGGTGTGTCCTAAAAAGCTTGCCAGTGTCCAATCACCTGAAGGTACCCGCCTATAACCCAGGGTCTATGAATACTCTGCTTGTGTCCTGTGCTGTACCGATGAGATATCTACGTTTGTAGAAAACAGTTATGGCGTGATGAGGAAAAAAGTCTAATAACAGCTAGAAAAAGAATTCCAACACGTTTCGGGGGTTTGTACACTTCATCAGGGCTTATGTAAGATGGGTTCTGTTAAATAATTTGCTGATGAAATCACCTGATTCCTGATTCTGTATATACAAATATATCTATCAAGTATAGCTACTTCACAACCAGCGACATTCCGGTACGTCATTGGACTTCATGTGGTTATATCAGGATGATGTCTGCAGCTGCAGGAATCATCCCAATATTGTTTTTTTTTTTTATTGTTTTTTTTTTTTTTTAGAGCCGATGGTTGGCTGTCTTGTAAAAGCAATACTAGTGGCTAACTACCCACTGGATTGCTTTTACGAGAAGCGACGCCCCAACGCCACAACGCCACCACTGTCTAAGGCTCTCCTATTCCATCGGGAGACCTGAGCAACCAGCTGGCATCTCCGCCGGCTGATCATAGAGGTAAACAGAGACTGAAATGGCTCTGTTCACCTCTATGATATAGGAAACCAGAAGCGATGAGCATACATTACTTCTGGTTGCCCCGGATGTAAAAAGTTCCATTTTTAAAAATGAAAAGCATCTCATCACACCGACCTTGGTGTGATACAATGATTTTAAGGGCAGATTAGACAACTGGGGTCTAATAGACTGAATGAACTAATGACTGAATTCCACGACAGTTTTGGTGGAGAATGCGGGCACTTTATAGCAACAGTGTATAAAATTAAAATAAATCATTTAAAAATAAACTTTTTAAAGCGTCTCACTCACCCTCCCCCCATGCTTGCACGCAAACGCAGTAATTCTAGCACCAGACTTCCTGTGTAAATCTAAAGTGGTAAAAGCTGTAAAGGCTTTTAAAGCGGCGCCTATGGATAGTAAAAGGTACGTCGTTTGTCGCCGTTGCATGGGCGTGCACAATTTTGAATCGTTTGGTATCTGTTTACTCGGAGTAACATCATCTTTAAAATTTTACCAAACAATTGGGTATTATATTGTGTCTTTGTGCAACAAAAAGTGTATTTTTTTCCCAAAAAAATTGCGACTGAAAAACCGCTGTGCAAATACGGTGTGACATAAACTGCATCACCCACCAATTTATTCCCTAGGGCCTCTGCTTTAAAAACATATATATAATATTTGGGGGTTCCAAGTAATTTTCTGGCAAAAAATACTGATTCTGATGCCCCGTACACACGGTCGGACATTGATTGGACATTCCGACAACAAAATCCTAGGATTTTTTCCGACGGATGTTGGCTCAAACTTGTCTTGCATACACACGGTCGCACAAAGTTGTCGGAAAATCCGATCGTTCTGAACGCGGTGACGTAAAACACGTACGTCGGGACTATAAACGGGGCAGTGGCCAATAGCTTTCATCCCTTTATTTATTCTGAGCATGCGTGGCACTTTGTGCGTCAGATTTGTGTACACACGATGGGAATTTCTGACAACGGATTTTGTTGTCGGAAAATTTTATAGCCTGCTCTCAAACTTTGTGTGTCGGAAAATCCGATGGAAAATGTGTGATGGAGCCCACACACGGTCGGAATTTCCGACAACAAGGTTCTATCTCACATTTTCCGTCAGAAAATCCGACTGTGTGTACGGGGCATAACATGTAAACAAAAAGTGGCAGAAAAGGCCGGGAGGTCACATGGACAGTCAATCCTGAGGTTACACACTACATAAGCCCTGATGAAGGAGTGTTCAAACCACTGAAACATGTTGGATTTATTTTCTACAAAATATTTAGCGAAAGCAAGTAAGCTGAACTAATAAAAAGGTCTTTCAAAATACTGATATCAAAAATAGGAGATTCTGTGCTACTTATGCGGGTATTCAGAGATAAAAATCTGACAGGGGTTCTAGTCTTTCTCTACTAAAGAATTATTTTTTTATTTCTGTCTGTTACTGTTGCAGATTTTCCCTTCACTTCCTGTGAAGTAAAAATGTCAGCAGGACAGGAAATGTCCTCAACAGATCTCAACAGATCGTAGGGTAGCCAGGAAAAAAAAAAAACTTGACAGAGGTTCTAACTCTCCTTCATTCAATCCAAAACTAAGAAAAAAAAGTTTTGCCTGGACATACAAAACGCATCACAAAGTGCTCAAAAACATCTATTGATACATTAATTTAACTACTTCAATACCGGACACTTTCACCCCCTTCCTGCCCAGACCAATTTTCAGCTTTCAGCGCTGTCACACTATGAATAACAATTACACGGTCATGTAACACTGTACACTTAGGACATTCTTATCATTTCATACAAATAGAGATTTCTTTTGGTGGTATTTAATCACCGCTGGGGGTTTTGTTTTTTTTGCTAAACAAAAAAAAAAGACAGAAATTTCTGAAAAAAAAAATAGTTTTTCTTTTTTTTGCTAATAAGTAACTTTTCTTCTTCACAGATGAGGCTGCACTGATGGACACAGATAAGGGCTGCACTGATTGGAACTGATGTGGCTGCACTGATGGGGACTGATGTGGCTGCACTAATGTGGATGCACTGATGGGCACGGATGAGGCTGCACTGAGGGGCAATGATGAGGCTGCACTGAGGGGCAATGATGAGGCTGCACTGAGGGGCAATGATGAGGCTGCACTGAGGGGCAATGATGAGGCTGCACTGAGGGGCAATGATGAGGCTGCACTGAGGGGCAATGATGAGGCTGCACTGAGGGGCAATGATGAGGCTGCACTGAGGGGCAATGATGAGGCTGCACTGATGGGCAATGATGAGGCTGCACTGATGGGCAATGATGAGGCTGCACTGATGGGCACGGATGAGGCTGCACTGATGGGCACGGATGAGGCTGCACTGATGGGCACGGATGAGGCTGCACTGATGGGCAATGATGAGGCTGCACTGATGGGCAATGATGAGGCTGCACTGATGGGCACGGATGAGGCTGCACTGATGGGCACGAATGAGGCTGCACTGATGGGCACCGATGAGGCTGCACTGATGGGCACCGATGAGGCTGCACTGATGGGCACCGATGAGGCTGCACTGATGGGCACCGATGAGGCTGCACTGATGGGCACCGATGAGGATGCACTGATGGGCACCGATGAGGATGCCCTGATGAACAGGGCTCTGTTGATCAGTACTCAGTGTAAACAATGTACTCTCAGGCTTACCAGTTATCGGCATTCCTTTCCTCACACAGAGGCAGCGTGTGAGAAAAGGACTGCCGTTAACCGGCAAGTCTGATTACATGTGATCAGCTGTGATTGGACACAGCTGATCACATGGTGAAGGGCCGCTGCGATCACATCGGTCACAGGGGGCGCATGGGAGGACCATGGACGCCTTCCCAGAACTGTAGAACCGCACTGCAACTGTATTATCAATCAGCTGCTGCACCTGCAGGGCTCTTATGAGGGAAGTGGCGGGGTCTGCATCCCTTTAGATGTGATTTCCCATTGGGAGTATCTCACTACAAATGGGGGGGCGTTCTGCATACCATCTGTGTACAGAGCGCCTCCAGGTGGCCATATTGAATTATACAGAAAATTACAGGGCTGTAGATTGAAAAGGAAAGGGAATTTTTAATAACATTCAATTACAATATGACTTGTGTAGCGATTGTATATAATATATTAAATTTTTTTATTGGCTTTTTTTTTTATTCCCCCACGAAAGGGGAGTTACCCTTTAAAGAAAAAAAAATAATTAGAAATTTGTTAAACAAAAAGTCCTTGCCACTTAAATGTTTTATTTAGAGTCTGGCAGTGCATGCTGGAATTGTAGTTGCTCAATAGCTGACAAGTCACAAGGTACCGGAGCCGATACTATCCCCATGCCAGATGGCGTTTTGCAGGGAGTTGCGGCGCCGTTCTTGGCTGCTGTAACGCCGGTGTCTTTGTACCGGACATCGGCCACATGGCTCCTCGCCCCCGGCGTCCGGACTCCAGGCTGACGAATGAGTGACAATCGCGAGGCGGCCGCGCTCGCCGAGACGTACGCCGTCTCTGCGTGGGTTTCCTTTTTCAGTACAGCGATCTCTCCGCTTTATCCAGGAGGCAGAAAACCGCCAAAACCCCTCAAGTCGCGGCGCCTGAAGCCCCCGCCGGCAGCTGCTGGATTAACACGGTACGTAATGAAGATTGCGGAGAGCGTCCAGGAATAAAAAGAAGCGTTTAATAATTCACAAGGACAGGGACTGCGCACTCCTAACAAGCCGCTGTTTTATGAAGCAAGGTTAACATTTTTACTCGATTCGCTCGGATATTGCCGTCTCTCTGGGGCCCATTTCAGGACCGGCTGTGAGATAAAAAAAAAATAAAATAAAAAAAAAAAAAAAAAAATAAAATAAAAAAAAAAAAAAAAAAAAAAAGGAAAAAAAAAAAAACAACAACAAACAAGGAGCGCAAAGTTCCTGAGTCAGCACTTTGCGCTATTATTTAGGAGAGAATAGGTTAACCCCTTGCTAGGCCCGGCCTTGACAAGTCTTCTCGCCGAGCGGAATCTGTCGCAGTCAGCAGTCTCATCGCACACAATTACAAGGCGCTATCCATCATCCTGACCAGAATGCTTTTCTGACACTCTGAAAAGAGACGCGCTAAGCAGTTTCGCTAATAGAATAAATATTCTAAATTTCTCTTTTATATTTTCATTAAATTGGAATATTTTAAAAGTAATTGCGTGTGCCGTGCGGCGGGGAGGGGAGGCGACTGCATCGTCTCTCTCGCCCCTCCGTTAAGCCTTGCAGCGATCGTCTCCTATTCTTTTTTGCCTCTGAACCCAACCTGACCCCCCCCACCTTAACGCTGCCCCCCCTCACCTGAATGCTGACCCCCCCCCTCAGCTCAACGCTGACCCCCCCCTCACCTCAACGCTGACCACCCCCCCACCTCAACGCTGACCACCCCCCTCACCTCAACGCTGACCCCCCCTCTCACCTCAACGCTGACCACCCCCCTCACCTCAACTCTGACCCCCCTCAAACACTGACCCCCCTCACCTCAACGCTGACCCCCCCTCACCTCAACGCTGACCCCCTCAGCTCAACGCTGACCCCCCCTCAGCTCAACGTTGACCCCCCCACACCTCAACGCTGACCCCCCCCCACCTCAACGCTGACGCCCCCACACCTCAACGCTGACCCCCCACACCTCAACGCTGACCCTCCACACCTCAATCACCTCAACGCTGACCCCCAACCTCAACGCTGACCCCCACCTCAACGCTGATCCCCACACCTCAACGTTGACCCCCCACCTCAACGCTGACCCCCCCCTCACCTCAACGCTGACCCCCCTAACCTCAACGCTGACCCCCCCCACACCTGAACGCTGACCCCCCTCACCTCAACTCTGACCCCTCACCTCAACGCTGACCCCCCCTCACCTCAACGCTGACCCCCCTCAGCTCAACGCTGACCCCCCCTCAGCTCAACGTTGACCCCCACACACAACGCTGACCCCCCCACCTCAACATTGACCCCCCTCACCTCAACGCTGACCCCCCTCACCTCAACGCTGACCCCCCACCTTAACGCTGACCCCCCCAACACCTCAACGCTGACCCCCCCAACACCTCAACACTGACCCCCCACACCTCAACGCTGACCCCCCACACCTCAACGCTGACCCCCCACACCTCAATCACCTCAACGCTGACCCCCCACACCCCCCCACCTCAACGCTGACCCCCCACAGCCCCCCACCTCAACGCTGACCCCCCACACCTCAACGTTGACCCCCCACACCTCAACGTTGACCCCCCACACCTCAACGTTGACCCCCCACACCTCAACGCTGACCCCCCCACCTCAACGCTGACCCCCCACACCTCAATCACCTCAACGCTGACCCCCCCACCTCAACATTGACCCCCCTCACCTCAACGCTGACCCCCCCCTCACCTCAACACTGACCCCCCCACCTCAAGGCTGACCCCCCCACCTCAAGGCTGACCCCCCCTCACCTCAACGCTGACCCCCTCCTCACCTCAACGCTGACCCCCTCCTCACCTCAACGCTGACCCCCTCTCACCTCAACGCTGACCCCCTCTCACCTCAACGCTGACCCCCTCTCACCTCAACGCTGACCCCCTCTCACCTCAACGCTGACCTCCCCTCTCACCTCAACGCTGACCTCCCCTCTCACCTCAACGCTGACCCCCCTCTCACCTCAACGCTGACCCCCCCTCACCTCAACGCTGACCCCCCCACCTCAACGCTGACCCCCCCCCACACCTGAACGCTGACCCCCCTCACCTCAACTCTGACCCCCCCTCACCTCAACGCTGACCCCCCCTCAGCTCAACGTTGACCCCCCACACCTCAACGCTGACCCCCCCACCTTAACGCTGACCCCCCTCACCTCAACGCTGACCACCCCCCTCACCTCAACGCTGACCCCCCTCACCTCAACGCTGACCCCCCCACACCTGAACGCTGACCCCCTCACCTCAACTCTGACCCCCCCTCAACGCTGACCCCCCCTCACCTCAACGCTGACCCCCCTCAGCTCAACGCTGACCCCCCTCAGCTCAACGCTGACCCCCCTCAGCTCAACGTTGACCCCCCCTCACCTCAACACTGACCCCCCCTCACCTCAACACTGACCCCCCACACCTCAATCACCTCAACGCTGACCCCCCCACCTCAACGCTGACCCCCCACACCTCAACGTTGACCCCCCCACCTCAACGCTGACCCCCCACACCTCAACATTGACCCCCCTCACCTCAATCACCTCAACGCTGACCCCCCCACCTCAACGCTGACCCCCCACACCCCCCCACCTCAACGCTGACCCCCCACACCTCAACGTTGACCCCCCCACCTCGAGGCTGACCCCCCACACCTCAACCTTGACCCCCCACACCTCAACGCTGACCCCCCCACCTCAACGCTGACCCCCCCCACCTCAATCACCTCAACGCTGACCCCCTCACCTCAACGCTGACCCCCCCACCTTAACGCTGACCCCCCCTCACCTCAATGCTGACCCCCCCTCACCTCAACACTGACCCCCCCCCCTCAACGCTGACCCCCTCACTGTGTCCACCTTGTGGCGGAACTCTGCATAAAACTTAGCAGTGCTATATCCACAGTGAACGCCAAGGAATGCCACTGGCATCCCGCCCATTGAGAGTAGCCCTCCAGCTGCTGGGCAGGGCATGCTGGGAAACTGTTTTTTTTTTTATGTAATCCTCTGACTTTTTGTAAACTATTTTTTTGGGGAATTGCAAATTCTAGAAAACATCAAACAAAATTAAAGCTGAACTCCGGGACAAGCAAATATTGTTTAAATACTTGAATCTCGGTGATCTTTGTGCATTTCTTCCAGATCTGTGCAATAATCCAGTGTGAGCCTTCCTGTAATAAAGACCGCTCACTGCTGATCTCTCTCCTTGTGCAGGGGGACTGGTCTTGTCTCCTCCCCTTCCTGTACTTTTCTGCAGGGAACCTGTAGTGGGCGGATCCTGCTGGGTCCCTCCCACAGCTCTGCTCTCTTTCCTTGTGCAGGATGACTGGTCTTGTCTCCGCCCCCCTACTGTAGTTTTCTGCACGCAGCCTGTAGTGGGTGGAGCCTGCTAGGCCCCTCCCACAGCTATGCTCTCCTTGTGCAGAATGACTGGTCTTGTCTCCACCCCTCCTGTAGTTTTCTGCAGGGAAATAGTGGGTGGAGCCTGTCGAGTCCATCCCACAGATCTGTGCCCTCTCCTTGTGAAGGGCAACTGGTCTTGTCTCCGCCCCCCTGTAGTTTTCTGCAGGCAAATAGTGGGTGGAGCCTGCCGAGTCCCTCCCACAGCTCTGCTCCCTCTCCTTGTGCAGGGTGACTGGTCTTTTCTCTGCCCCCTCCTGCAGTTTCCTGTATTGGGTGGAGCTTGTTGGGCCCCTCCTAAAGCTGTGCTCTCTCTCCTTGTGCAGGATGACTGGTCTTGTCTCCGCCCCCTACTGTAGTTTTCTGCAGGCAGCCTGTATTGGGTGTAGCCTGCTGGGCCCCTCCCACAGCTATGCTCTCCTTGTGCAGGATGTCTGGTCTTGTCTACGCCCCCAACTGTAGTTTTCTGCAGGCAAATAGTGGGTGGAGCCTGCCAAGTCCCTCCCACAGCATTGCTCCCTCTCCTTGTGCAGGGTGACTGGTCTATTCTCTGCCCCATACTCTAGTTTCCTGTAGTAGGTGGAGCTTGTTGGGCCCCTCCCACAGCTCTGCTCTCTCTCTCCCCTTGTGCAGGGTGACTGGTCTTGTTTCCGCCCCCTCCTGTAAATTTCTGCAGGTAGCTTGTAGTGGGTGGAGCCTGTTGGGCCCCTCCCATAGCTCTCCTCTCTCCATTTGTGCAGGGGGACTGGTCTCGTCTCCGCCCCCTCCTGTAGTTTTCTGCAGGCAACTTGTAGCGGGTGGAGCCTGTTGGGTCCCTCCCACAGGTCTGCTCTCTGCACCGGCTATGTAAAGCACTGTGAAGATGTCACTGCTATGTTACAAAGTAATAACTGGTTTTGTAACGACATTTGGTGCACAAACATTGGATTTTTATCCTTTGTATCTGCTCTGTTTAATAGTTTTCCACAGAGCAGCTCCAATCCTCTTCTTCGATCTCTCCCCCCCACCCCTTAGGAGTGCCCCATAGTAAACTACTTGCTATGAGGGCACTTGTGTGGGCTCGTTCCGGGCTCGTTCCTGGGATGGGATCTGTGTCTCCATTGACCCAAACAGCATGGCTCGGCCCCGCCCCCTGCTCCCTCCTCACAGGCTGTGATTGACAGCAGCAGGAGACAATGGCTCCCGCTGCTGCCTCTATGCCCAGTGAGGAGGGAGAGCGCGGAGAGAGCCACTGCTTTTGGGCATAGTGCTGGATTGAGATCAGGTTCAGCTAAGTATTTAAGGGGACTGGAGGGGGGGGGGGGCCTGTGGTCATTTTTTGAGTTCAGTTTTGTCCTTAAAAATAAATTAAAATGTATATCTAGCGAAAACTTTTTTTTAAACTATGTTTTGGATGCTACTGCCTCCCCCCCAAGCCCTGTCCCCTTCTCCGTCAGGGAGTCTGGGACTGCATGAAACCCCTCCTTCAGAACCCGGAGACAAAGTGTATTACATGACTTCAGGTATCACCGCCATCATTCCTTGGCTGCTGTAGGTGAAGATGCAGCTAATCAAGCAAGATCTGTGCTTGATAGGCCCCCCAGTGTCTCCCTAAACAGGACCTGTCACCTGATAAATGCGATCACATATGGGTTTTGTTAGCCTCAATAAAGTTAACCCCTTCACCCCCTTCCTGCCCAGGCCAGTTTTCAGCGCTGTCGCACTTTGAATGACAATTGCGCGGTCATGTTACACTGTACCCATATGACATCAATTATCATTTTTTTTTGTGAGATAGAGCTTTCCTTTGGTGGTATTTAATCACCACTGGGGTTTTTATTTTTTGCTAAACAAATGAATACAGATGGAAAATTTTGAAAAACAAACAAAAAAAAAAAAATTTTCTTAGCTTCGGTTATAAAATGTTGCAAAAAAGTCATTTTTCTCCTTCACTGATGTGTGCTGATGAGGCTGCACTAATGGGCACTGATAAGGGGGCACTGATAAGGAGGCACTGATAAGGGGGCACTAATGGACACTGATAAGGAGGCACTGATGGACACTGATAAGGAGGCACTGATAAGGGGGCACTGATGGACACTGATAAGTAGGCACTGAGAGACACTGATAAGGAGGCACTGATGGACACTGATAAGGAGGCACTGATAAGGAGGCACTGATGGGCACTGATAAGGAGGCACTGATGGACACTGATAAGGAGGCACTGATGGGCACTGATAAGGAGGCACTGATGGGCACTGATAAGGAGGCACTGATGGACACTGATAAGGAGGCACTGATAAGGAGGCACTGATAAGGAGGCACTGATGGGCACTGATAAGGAGGCACTGATGGGCACTGATAAGGAGGCACTGATGGGCACTGATAAGGAGGCACTGATGGGCACTGATAAGGAGGCACTGATGGACACAGATAAGGAGGCACTGATGGACACTGATAAGGAGGCACTGATGGGCACTGATAAGGAGGCACTGATGGGCACTGATAAGGAGGCACTGATGGGCACTGATAAGGAGGCACTGATGGGCACTGATAAGGAGGCACTGATGGGCACTGATAAGGAGGCACTGATGGGCACTGATAAGGAGGCACTGATGGGCACTGATAAGGAGGCACTGATGGACACAGATAAGGAGGCACTGATGGACACTGATAAGGAGGCACTGATGGACACTGATAAGGAGGCACTGATGGACACTGATAAGGAGGCACTGATGGACACTGATAAGGAGGCACTGATGGACACTGATAAGGAGGCACTGATGGACACTGATAAGGAGGCACTGATGGACACAGATAAGGAGGCACTGATGGACACAGATAAGGAGGCACTGATGGACACTGATAAGGAGGCACTGATGGACACTGATAAGGAGGCACTGATAAGGAGGCACTGATGGACACTGATAAGGAGGCACTGATGGACACTGATAAGGAGGCACTGATAAGGAGGCACTGATGGACACTGATAAGGAGGCACTGATGGACACTGATAAGGAGGCACTGATGGACACCGATAAGGAGGCACTGATGGACACAGATAAGGAGGCACTGATGGGCACTGATAAGGAGGCACTGATGGACACTGATAAGGAGGCACTGATGGACACTGATAAGGAGGCACTGATGGACACTGATAAGGAGGCACTGATGGACACTGATAAGGAGGCACTGATGGACACAGATAAGGAGGCACTGATGGACACAGATAAGGAGGCACTGATGGACACAGATAAGGAGGCACTGATGGACACAGATAAGGAGGCACTGATGGACACAGATAAGGAGGCACTGATGGACACAGATAAGGAGGCACTGATGGGCACTGATAAGGAGGCACTGATGGACACTGATAAGGAGGCACTGATGGACACTGATAAGGAGGCACTGATGGACACTGATAAGGAGGCACTGATGGGCACTGATGGACACTGATAAGGAGGCACTGATGGGTACTGATAAGGAGGCACTAATGGGCACTGATAAGGAGGCACTGATGGACACAGATAAGGAGGCACTGATGGACACAGATAAGGAGGCACTGATGGACACAGATAAGGAGGCACTGATGGACACAGATAAGGAGGCACTGATGGACACAGATAAGGAGGCACTGATGGGCACTGATAAGGAGGCACTGATGGACACTGATAAGGAGGCACTGATGGACACTGATAAGGAGGCACTGATGGACACTGATAAGGAGGCACTGATGGACACAGATAAGGAGGCACTGATGGGCACTGATAAGGAGGCACTGATGGACACTGATAAGGAGGCACTGATGGACACTGATAAGGAGGCACTGATGGACACTGATAAGGAGGCACTGATGGGCACTGATGGACACTGATAAGGAGGCACTGATGGGTACTGATAAGGAGGCACTAATGGGCACTGATAAGGAGGCACTAATGGGCACTGATAAGGAGGCACTAATGGGCACTGATAAGGAGGCACTGATGGCCACTGATGGGGCTGCAGTGATGATCAGTGCCCTGATTAACTGTGTGCATGTCCCCGTCTGGATTTCAGGTTACTGGCTCTCCTCACGCTGTGATCAGCTATGATTGGCCAATCACAACGGCCCTTTACTATGATCTGTGATTGGATGTGTCCGAAGGACACAGCAATCACAGAGCATGCCGGATGCGTGCCCCAGGAGGGTGTGCAAAGGGCATAATTCCGGGAGGACGTCCATGAAAGCCCTCCCAGAATAACAGAGCCGCGCTATAGCCGACTATGGCACAATTAGGAAGTGGTAAATAAAGAAAAAAATTAGATGTAAAATAAATGTAAAAAATAAAGAGAAAATAATATAGAAAAATATTTTCAAGCTCTCAAAATTCAAACATGCATCGTAGAGCGAGCACGCGCATGTAAATTGTGCCACACATGTAAGAGCAACAATTCAAAATGCATAATAAAATGCACCAGACGAAACATCCTGAATTGAAATGAAGAAGAAAAGGGGAAACACAGTGGAACACATCAAAAACGTGCATGCAGAAAAGCATCTGGAATGCAGAAATTGTGGTGTGAACTGGTTTTTAAAGCGTTGCCTATGGGGAATTTTGGGTATAAACGTTTCTAGCAGTTTCATGGGCGTGTGCAATTTTAAGGCTTTACATGTTTGGTATCCTTTTCTTGGCGCAACACAATCTTTTATCTTCTACCAAACACATTGGGTTATAATATTGTGTTTGCAGTAAAATTCATTTTAGTGCATGCATTTAAAAAAAAAAAAAAAATGAAATTAAGTATTTGATAAATAGCTATGCAAACTCATTGGGGTTGATTTACCAAAACTAGAGTGCGCAAAATCTGATGCAGCTCTGCATGGTAACCAATCAGCTTCCAGGTTTTATTGCCAAAGCTTAAAGGAGCTGTAAACCCTATTGATCATCTGTGGGACATCCTCAAACAGAAGTTGGAGGAGCACAAGGTCTCTAACATCCACCAGCTCTGTGATGTCGTCATGGAGGAGGGGAAGAGGACTCCAGTGACAACCTGTGAATCTCTGGTGACCTCCATGCCCAAGAGGGTTAAAGGGGTTGTAAACCCTATGGATTAAGGTGAAAAACCTTAATCAGCAACCCCCCCCCCGGGCCCCTACTTACCTGAGCCCTGTGTTTCCCATGACGGAAACGAACACACCAGCTCCGGCCGTGTCCTGATTGGAGAGACTGATAGCAGTGCAGCCATTGGCTCCCGCTGCTGTCAATCAAATCAAATGATGCGGGTGCCGGGGGGGCGGGGCCGAGTGTCTGCTTTCTGTGTCAATAGACGCAGGACACGGGAGCTCACCCGCACGGGTGTCCCGAAGGAGAGGCGCTTTTTCTGATGGGGCACTCGAGAAGAGGAGGAGCCAGGAGCACCGCTGAGGGACCCCAGAAGGAGGAGGATCGGGGCCACTCGGTGTAAAACCAAATGCACAGAGGATTTAAGTATGACATGTTTGGTTTTTCTTTTTTTTTTTTTTTTTTTTTTTTAAAACCCTGAACCTTTAAGGCAGTGCTGGAAAATAATGGTGGCCACACAAAATATTGACACTTTGGATCCAATTTGGACATTTTCACTTAGGGGTGTACTGACTTTTGTTGCCAGCGGTTTAGACATTAAAGGAGAAGTCCAGCCTGAGCCTTTTAGGCTGGGCTTCTCCTATGGGTCAGAGGAGTGAAATTCGTTTTGCACTCCTGTGACCTTTTTTCAGCGAAGAGCGGTCTGAAGAACGTTCTCTGCTGACATCACTGCCATCAGTCGGGGCCCCCGCGTCATCCCGACTTCCCAAGTCTGGATCTGCCAGCTGCCTTGACTGATGGCAGTGTCTCAGTGACCCGCTCCCCGCCCCCCTCCACAGCTCAGCACTCCAATGAGCGTGGAAGAGCAGAGCAGGAGCGATGCTGACAGATAGTCAGCATCTCTCTGCTCGGGGAGGAGTGAGAACCGAGCCATCAATTGTGTTTGAAGGCTTGGTCCTCGGTGCAGAGGGGGCGGGGAACAGCTGCAGCTTTGGTCTGATGCTCCATCCACCGAGGCAAGTATGATTAGCCCAAAAAAACCCCCCCATACTTCTCTTTTAATAGCTGTGTGTTGAGTTATTTTGAGGGGACAGCAAATTGTGGCAGCTGACTCCAGCCCTCCTCTGGTCCTCCTCCAGACCCTGCACTGTCTGCTTCCCAGCGCCACCCCCAGCTTCTTCACAGCAGCAGCACAAGGTAAGAGGGGTGCACCGTGATGTTAGGGATGGTGGAGGACTCTTAACTTCCGATGGTGGGGAGGGACGCTCTGGACATCTAACCTTACAGATACAATCGGCCCTTTGAGGCCAACCATAATGCTGATGTGGCCCACAATGAAATGGAGTTTAAGACCCCCGATTTACATAAATAAAAGCTGATCATTGTAAGCACCCCTTGACATGGACTTGGGAGGCTTTTGGAGGGGACTCTAGGCCCGGGGTCCCTAATTAAAGCCTAGCTGCCTCATTAAAAATAGTGACTGCTTTACACTGTGAGACTCACAGCAGATGCTGATGTCATCAGCAAGTCACCTGTCTGGGGCCCCCTGCCAGAATGCGTTTATTGAAAGTAGGTCTCCTGCTATTGTCTGAAGGAGTTCTGTGTTTATACTTATTGGTAATGTGTATTGTGTCTTGTGAGCTAGAAGACGGCAAGTCTGACCTGAAGGGTCAACCTCGGAGTCACCTCGGCTGGGTAAATGATTGGTTAATTAGCTCATGTTAATGTATGTTTCTGGTTACAGTTTGTATTGTTAGGGTAATATAATTAGAAGGGGGGAACCACCTCCTCAAGTGTATAAAAGCCTGTATTCTGGTTCAAATAAACAGTTCTTATTCCAGTTCACTCCAAAACTGGTGTTGTCTGGTTCTTGGGGTAACTCAGCCAGATCCACTGGTCCCGTGTTCCAGAGCTTAGGAAGCAATATACTGAAGGAAGCCCTCAAGCGGAGTGTGGGACGTTCCGTCACACCCCTGTCATTGTTAAATGGTTTGTCTACATACTGCTGGAGAGCTTGTGCTTTTGAAAAACATCAGATTTGAAGGCTGGATCACCAGATGAAAAACCATGGCCTCCCCTTAGGGTCTCATTCAACATACATTACACAGACTAGATGCACTGTTGTCACCATCTGATAACTAAGGAGTTCTGTGTTTATACTTATGATAATGTGTATTGTGTCTTGTGAGCTAGAAGACGGCAAGTCTGACCTGAAAGGTCAAACCTCTGAGTCACCTCGGCTGGGTAAATGATTAGTTAATTAGCTCATGTTAATGTATGTTTCTGGTTACAGTTTGTATTGTTAGGGTGATATGATCAGAGGGGGGAACCTCCTCCTCAAGTGTATAAAATCCTGTATTCTGGTTCAAATAAACAGTTCTTATTCTAGTTCACTCCAAAACTGGTGTTGTCTGGTTCCTGGGGTAACAGCCAGATCCACTGGTCTCGTGTTCCAGAGCTTAGGAAGCGATATACTGAAGGAAGCCCTGAAGCGGAGTGTGGGACGTTCCGTCACACCCCTGTCATTGTTAAATGGTTTGTCTACATAATGCTGGAGAGCTTGTGCTTTTGAAAAACATCATATTTGAAGGTTGGACCACCAGGTAAAAAATCATGGCCTCCCCCTAGGGTCCTATTCAACATACATTATGCACTGTTGTCACCATCTGATAACTAACCCTGAGGAAATGCGACGCAGCCATTGCTAGTGTGCATGTAAACTGGAAATGGCTGCAAATGGGCCGCAGAAGAACAGCAGCACTGACATATAACAAATGATGAAAAAAAAAAGTTGAAAAAGACTATTTAATGATTTAAAAATGGCAATTTTTTATCACAGTGCAAACGATTAATAAAAAAAAAAAAGATAAAATGCAAGCATGGCGCGATCAATTTAGAACTCCCTGCCTGGCCGCAGCACTAAGTGTTAAAGAAGTTTTACAATGAAGTTTAAATGATGGCGATTTTCTGTCTTTTCCACTTCAATAAAGGTCTTCGGGGACCCGGGAGCCCCGGCCAGCGTCTACAGAGACTTCCAGTAAACCAATAAGAGAGATATAGAGGAGAGCGGCTCTCCGCACGCGGGGAGGAAACATTTCGTACAATTTACAATTTGCTGCCAAAGCAGTTCTGGCGGCGGAGAGCGCGCATAATCCAGGCTTTGATTTTTACGATCTACGGCTCCTAATCCTCCGACAGCTCCTGATCGATGGCTCCGAGATCCAATAATCTCTCTGCGGAGAGGATGGAGAGGGGCCCGACTAAGAACTGGGGCCCTTCCCTGCATGAGGGGGGGGGGCAGCGTCACAGTCCTAGGAGGGGGGGGGGGCGCCCTGAGAATGGAAGGGCCAATCATAACGGATTGTTTAACATTTACAGAATAAAGTATTACTTTTCCCTCCAATCACATCCCTGATATCACAGCTCCCGGCTGGTTTCTATTTCCAGGGACTAGCCAACAGTTTTTAGGGCTTGTCCCTGGAAATTTGTATCTTTTTTTTTTTCTTAATGCACAATAAATCTCCTATGTTCTGCACCGCAGACGCAGGTCTTCCCACATACAGTATTAATCCCTCGTTCACAGTGAACGCGGCTTTGAAATTGTGGAATCGCACGATTTTGAAGCTGCATTTCAGTCCGACTTCGGGGGGGGGAGGGGGTGACTTGAAGGACATCGGTGCGGGTTCATGCGCAGATGTCTATTAAAGTCGCCCCCGAAGTCGTCAAAAGCAGTGCAGGAAGTACTTTTGGAAAACGGTGCGGCGGCGCCGCAAAGTCAGCGTCACACCGTTTGGGACGGTGCCATTGCCGGCAAAAGGCTGCAATTTGACCTGTCAAGTCACGCCAATGTGAACGGAGGGGGGGGGGGTAAAAGGTAATATTTTGCCTTCCCTGGTTCCCTCCTTCATTAGCATTCAACTAATATTTTGTGATAAACACCTTTCCATTTTCATTGCATACACCTTATTTAGACCCAGTGACTTCATCTTCTTTGTGCTTCTCTATGCGATGCAGGCAGATCACGGCTGGTGGGAGGGGCTGGCGGAGTGCTGTATATAACTTGCTTAAGACATCACAGCACTCTTCCTCAGTACTCCTCTTACCCACTTCCCGTCTAGCGATGTGTCCATGCGTTGCTGGACTTTCGGTGGTTATATCTGTAGCTGCAGGCATCCCCAACCCCCACATTGTTTTTTTTTTTTTTTGGGCCGGTCTCAGCAAACACTGGGAGGGAACATTTTCCCCCCCTTTCCGCCGCCCTCCACGGCTCTCCTGTCCCAACTGAGAGACCTGAGAGACCAGTTGCTGCGTCCGCTGGCTGGACAGTCAAGCAAAGCCGGTGTTCTATTGAGAAGTTCCTGCTATCGAGAAGTGCCCGGTACGAACACTGGCGCATGCACCACGCAACAGCGCGATCAGCTTTTGTGACGGCGAGACGGCGCCTGCGCACAATAGCCGATGGAAGAAATTCTTCTGTCAGATTGTGCCTCAAGCTCCCGTGGCGAGTTCATGTCGGTGAGGGGCGGATTTATAAATGATGGGCAGTGCTGCAAAGAAGGGGGGCAGAAATTTTTAAGGATGGCGAATGCTGCTAAACAAAACTTTTTCTGCTATTCTTCCTGGATGCTTGCGGGGGCGTGTTTAGCCAACTGAAGGGCGGGTTTTTCTATGTTGATGGGCTGGCTTTGCAGGGCGTATTTAGCTAACTAACACAAACCATTTGCCACAGTATCAGTGCCGATTTTGATGTTGTGTTGCAGATAGCAGAAAAAGTTTTGTTTTGCAGCACTGGCCATCTTTTATAAATCCGCCCCGCCAACATGTACAAATCCGCCCCACCAACATGTACAAATCCGCCCCTCACTGACATCCTAGTAGATGATAAGCTTAGCAATGGCATGCAATAGTAAATAAAAAAAACCCCCAAAGGGTTAACACTGCGCTAAAAAACGAATTATTATAAATCAAAATAACAGAAAAGTGAAATTCAAAATCAACAAAGCAGTCAGCATCAAAGAGTCAGATACAAAAACTCCAATACATGTAGTAGAGAAGCGATGCAGCGCTAAAAAATAAAATGAATGGAATAATAATGTGAATGATCCCACAAAGGAAAACTAAAGCAGTTATCAAAAAATGAAAAAACATAAAATAAATTATATTCTTTACATGAATAAATTTGTGCTAATATAGTGATATTAAAGAAAACATCATATCATAAATAAGTGCCACAAAAAAGAAATGAATCCACCAGAGAAAAGGACAAAAATAGTGATAATTGGTGAAATCAGATAAATTAAACACTAAATGACATCCAAGCACTGTTTATCACCATAAATAATGAAACAATAGATGTATGTAAAGTCCCATCACAAGCAGTGCAAAAATTAAAAGAAAAAAATAGTCCATAAACATGGTGAAGATGCTAATCCAGAAATATGGTAAGGATAGGTCCAAATATGGGAGCAATTTTTTGTTTATATTTCCAGAGTATCGCAGATCTAGCCATTACTTCAGATGCCGGTATAGGTTCTTGGGAGACTATAATATTCCCTGTGTCTGGTGAGACCACCTGGGTGGTCATTTGAATCGGTAAGGAGCCTCAATACTCACTCGGGTGTGCTAAACATTTGGGAGATTGGACCTATCCTTACCATATTTCTGGATTAGCATCTTCACCATGTTTATGGACTATTTTTTTCTTTTAATTTTTGCACTGCTTGTGATGGGACTTTACATACATCTATTGTTTCATTATTTATGGTGATAAACAGTGCTTGGATGTCATTTAGTGTTTAATTTATCTGATTTCACCAATTATCACTATTTTTGTCCTTTTCTCTGGTGGATTCATTTCTTTTTTGTGGCACTTATTTATGATATGATGTTTTCTTTAATATCGTTATATTAGCACAAATTTATTCATGCAAAGAATATAATTTATTTTATGTTTTTTCATTTTTTGATAACTGCTTTAGTTTTCCTTTGTGGGATCATTCACATTATTATTCAATTTATTTTATTTTTTAGTGCTGCATCGTTTCTCTACTAATGGCATGCAATGCCAAGCTGCTGCTAACAAAGCAAACAGAATATTTGCATTAAAAAAGGGGATCAACTCCAGAGATAAAACGATAATTCTCTCGCTCTACAAGACTCTGGTCCGGCCGCACCTGGAGTATGCTGTCCAGTTCTGGGCACCAGTCCTCAGGAAGGATGTACTGGAAATGGAGCGAGTACAAAGAAGGGCAACAAAGCTAATAAAGGGTCTGGAGGATCTTAGTTATGAGGAAAGGTTGCGAGCACTGAACTTATTCTCTCTGGAGAAGAGACGCTTGAGAGGGGATATGATTTCACTATACAAATACCGTACTGGTGACTCCACAATAGGGATAAAACTTTTTCACAGAAGGGAGTTTAACAAGACACGTGGCCACTAAAATTAGAAGAAAAGAGGTTTAACCCTAAACTACGTAGAGGGTTCTTTACTGTAAGAGCGGCAAGGATGTGGAATTTCCTTCCACAGGCGGTGGTCTCAGCGGGGAGCATTGATAGTTTCAAGAAACTATTAGATAAGGATCTGAATGACCGCAACATACAGGGATATACAATGTAATACTGACACATAATCACACACATAGGTTGGACTTGATGGACTTGTGTCTTTTTTCAACCTCACCTACTATGTAACAACTATGTTGGATGAGAAGACCTGGCTCACAATCAACGTTCCGATTCATCCCAAAGGTGATCAGTAGGGTTGAGGTCAGAGCTCTGTACAGGACACTCTAGTTCCTCCATACCATGTCTTTATGGAGCTGGCTTTGTACACAGGGGCACAGTCATGGTGGAACAGTAAAGGGTCTTCAAACTGTTACCACAAAGTTGGAAGAGCACAATTGTCTACAATGTCTTTGTATGATGGAGTATTACCAGAACCCTTCCCTGGGAACACCTGAACTCCGATATTTGGAGAGCTGTTCACAAAGTTTTGTCCATGTGTGTTGCTAACTAGAAAACATTTTTGATTTCTACATACAAATATGATACAAATTCAGGACGTCACTAAAGCATTGATATATGCAGACACCATGAGAAATAGATGTGCCTACCCTGGACCGGCACTATCGGTGCCTCTTACCTTGGCTCCCATGGGACAGTACCCCTTGAGGAAGTCCGGGCACACCTCGGCCTTCCTGGAGACGTAGACGTGGCTGTAGGGACAGTCTGTTTTGTGACAGATCCCCTTTAAGAAGAACGAGCACACCGGCATCTGGAGAGACAGGAGAGAATCCTCGTGACAAATCGGATTTATGACATTCAACCACACACAACCAGCCATGGAATACATGAAACCAGACCATCACCACCTGCTGCTATCAAAGCCGAAACCCAGATAGCTTCATGTGTGTTATCAGAATTGGCTATATGAACAGCATCAGAGCTAAAGCTGAACTTCAGGAAAAAAACAATTATTGTCTAAATAGAAAAAAGCTATGTGTATTCTTAAACTGCCCATACACTATACCAGGGCATCTCAACCATTTTACTATGGAAGAACCCCTGGCAAAATGTTTGAGATCATAGGCGTGCGTAGGGGGTGTGCCAGGTGTGCCTGGGCACACCCTAATCACCCCAAGCACATTATCATTATGGGAAATATCTCCCTCTGACCAGTTCTGCCATTAATAAAGTGCTACCATACCTCTCTTTCACTGCATCGGCTCTGCCATAAGAGAGTGTGTGTAATATACATATATACATACATACATACAGACACATGCATGTGTGTTTGAGCTTTGGGGTGCACACCCTAATGCAATAGGCTGCGCACACCTATGTTTGAGATCCTAGGGAACCACTGAAATATTCACATCAACAGCTCATGGAACATTTGTAATCATTGAGCGTTTGATATGACAATTGTTTTTAGAAATAGCATTAAATAATAAAATCAATATGAAAATGTACCCATGGGGCACACAGCAGGGCACATTACATGGGAGCAGGGCAAATTACGGGACACACAGCAGGGCGCATTACATGGGAGCAGAGTACATTGTGGGGCACACAGCAGGGCACATTACATGGGAGCAGGGTACATTGTGGGGCACACAGCAGGGCACATTACATGGGAGCAGGGTACATTGTGGGGCACACAGCAGGGCACATTACATGGGAGCAGGGTACATTGTGGGGCACACAGCAGGGCACATTACATGGGAGCAGGGTACATTGTGGGGCACACAGCAGGGCACATTACATGGGAGCAGGGTACATTGTGGGGCACACAGCAGGGCACATTACATGGGAGCAGGGTACATTGTGGGGCACACAGCAGGGCACATTACATGGGAGCAGGGTACATTGTGGGGCACACAGCAGGGCACATTACATGGGAGCAGGGTACATTGTGGGGCACACAGCAGGGCACATTACATGGGAGCAGGGTACATTGTGGGGCACACAGCAGGGCACATTACATGGGAGCAGGGTACATTATGGGGCACACAGCAGGGCACATTACATGGGAGCAGGGTACATTGTGGGGCACACAGCAGGGCACATTACATGGGAGCAGGGTACATTGTGGGGCACACAGCAGGGCACATTACATGGGAGCAGGGTACATTGTGGGGCACACAGCAGGGCACATTACATGGGAGCAGGGTACATTGTGGGGCACACAGCAAGGCACATTACATGGGAGCAGGGTACATTGTGGGGCACACAGCAGGGCACATTACATGGGAGCAGGGTACATTGTGGGGCACACAGCAAGGCACATTACATGGGAGCAGGGAATATTACATGGGAGCAGATCACATTACAAGGGAGCAGATCACATTACAAGGGAGCAGATCACATTACAAGGGAGCAGATCACATTACAAGGGAGCAGGGCACATTACAAGGGAGCAGGGCACATAACAAGGGAGCAGGGCACATTACATTGAAGCAGGGTTAAATTATGGGGCACACAGCAGAGCACATTACATGGGAGCAGGACACATTGTGGGGCACACAGCAGGGCAGATTATATGGGCACAGGGCACACAGCAGGGCACATTGCATGGGAACCGGGCACATAGCAGGGCAGATTACATGGGAACAGGGCACACAGCAGGGCACATTACATGGGAACAGGGCACACAGCAGGGCACATTACATGGGAACAGGGCACACAGCAGGGCACATTACATGGGAACAGGGCACACAGCAGGGCACATTACATGGGAACAGGGCACACAGCAGGGCACATTACATGGGAACAGGGCACATTAGGGGGCACACAGCAGGGCACATTACATGGGAGCAGGGCACATTACATGGGAGCAGGGCACATTACATGGGAGCAGGGCACATAACAAGGGAGCAGGGCACATTATATAGAAGCAGGACACATTACATGGGAGCAGGGAACATTGTGAGGCACACAGCAGGGCACATTACATGGGAACAGGGCACACAGCAGGGCACATTACATGGGAGCAGGGCACATTATGGAGCACATAGTAGGAAGATGAGAGACACCAGACCCAACGAGCCGAAGGCCGCTATCAAAGCGACCTGGGCTTCCATAACCCCTCAGTAGTGCCACAGATTGATCTCCTCCGTGCCCGCTGCATTGATGCCGTAATTCATGCAAAAGGAGCCCCAAGTATTGCGTGCATCCTATACTGTACATGGACAGACTTTTCACTAAGACAACATTTCTGTATTAAAAATCCTTTTTTTATTGGTCTTATGTAATATTCTATTTTTCTGAGATACTGAATTTTGGGGTGTCACTCGCTGTAAGCCATAATCATCAACATTAAAAGAAAGAAATGCTGGAAATTTATCACTCTGTGTGTAATGCATCTATATAAAATATATGAGTTTCACTTTTTGAATTGAATTACTGAAATAAATTTACTTTTTGATGATATTCTAATTGTATGCGATGCTCCTGTACTATATGGGGGGTTTCACATGACCCAACATTCCATATTATAACAGAACTCAAGAATTCTGCATTCCTCTTCGCTCCTCTCTTCTCTGCTAGATGGTTCAAAATGGTTCTAAACGGCTGAAGGTTGTTTTTTTTGTTTTTTTTACCTCTAAGCATTCTCTGCGTTAGTTTTAGGCTGGAATTCCACTTTAACCTACAGCAATCCCCAGACAGGAAATATTCCCCCCATATAAAAACCCTTCATCAGAATCCTTCTGGGCGAGTTCTGCCAGAAAGTGTCTCCATCCTTTACACGGCGCTCATAATCAGAGGGCTGTAAAGCGGAGGGATTAATGGGGACGCAATCACCTCCTAAACTGCCTCCTCTCAGTATTACAATGTGATCAGGAATGGATAATAAACTCATAAAAGGCAGCTGATGGGGTTCTCAATCACACACATCTTTCTCCAGAGCTGTAAACCTGACAGGCTGACAGCTTTCACCTTGTACAGGAGAGGAATGCTGGTGACTACGCACCGCGCTCCGCTCTCTCAGGGTCACCCAGATAAAGAAAGGCGCTACACATCCGAGTATCTGATACTGTCACAGGTCAGCGTCTCTACAAACCTTTCCAGTCACATCGAACAATTTAAAGTGATTGTAAGAGCAGAAGGTGCATTCTATGCACTAACCGGCTCACGCAGATATACTGCGGCAGAATGGCTCTCCTGGGCCCCGTACGGTTACGTCCTTACCCTTTTACATCCTTACCTTTCCGGCCACCAGAGGGCGCACGCCCCTGCTGCACGGTGGGGGGAAACCAATGCGCGTGGCCGGCGGTCGCGATCAGGTGCACGAGCGCCAGCATGGGAATTTCTGTGTGTAAACACACAAATCCCTGTGTTGTCAGACGAGAGGATGCAAAAATTAAAAGCCAGCAGCAACACATACTGCAGCTGCTGATTTTTAATAATCGGACACTTACCTGTCCTGGAGTCCAGCAATGTTGGCACCGCAGCTCATGTTTCCATCAGCTGTCGGGTGCTGCCATTGCGGGTAAGGGAACCCAGCAGTGTAGCCTTACGGCTTCACGCCGGGAACCTTACTGCGCATGCGTGAGGCCCCGCTCCTCTCTCCTATGGGCCCGGCGGTGGGGGAAGGAGGGGGGAGCCGAGCGGTGACGTCAACAGCCCGGAAGTGGGGACAGTATGCCTGTCAAAGACAGGTAACCCCTTCCCCCTTCCCCCTCCCCCCCCTCTGAAAGGTGCCAAATGTGTCACCGGAGGGGCGGGAAGGAGACAAATGAGCAGAAGTTCCACTTTTGGGTGGAACTCCGCTTTAAATTTTGCATATAAATAATCTAAATTTAGGCCAAAATGTATTCTGCTACACTTCTTTGGTGAAAAAATACCCCAAATCAGTGTATATTATTTAGTCTGTAGGAAAGTTATAGAGTCCACAAACTATGGGATATATCTGAAAATTGACGGCCGATCTCATTTCTTGAGGCCCGAAAATGCCAGAACAGTACAAATATCCCCCCAAATTATCCCCTTTTTGGAAAGCAGACAGTCCGAGGTATTTAGTAAGAGGCATGGCGAGTTTTTGGAAGTTGTAACTTTTTGTCACAATTTTTTGCGAATTAAGAAATTTTTACTCTTTTTTTTTTTCTTTTACATTTTGTCACCAATGCAGTACAGCGTTGTCATATAAAAATATGATTCCATTTTTTTTTTTTTTTATTTTAACATTTTGTTTCTTTTTTTTTTAACCTTTTTTTCTACATATTGTGACCAGGGAGCATCTCAGCAAAAAATACATTTTTTTGTTGCAGGGGATGCCCAAAATCTGACTTGTATCTTAGTGCAGACTTCTGGGGAAAATCAGTGAGCCAAGTGAGGGTGGTGGGGAGGGAAATGGGGAGGGAGGGGGGGGGGGGAAGGGTGGTGGGGGGAAATGGGGAGGGAGGGGGGTGGGGGGGGAAGGGTGGTGGGGGGAAATGGGGAGGGAGGGGGGGGGTGGTGGGGGGAAATGGGGAGGGAGGGGGGGGGGGAAGGGAGGGAGGGGGGGAAGGGTGGTGGTGGGGAAATGGGGGGGGGGGGTGGTGGGGGGAAATGGGGAGGGAGGGGGGGAAGGGTGGTGGTGGGGAAATGGGGAGGGGGGGGAATGGGGAGGGAGGTGAGGGGGAAATGGGGAGGGGGGGGAATGGGGAGGGAGGTGAGGGGGAAATGGGGAGTGGGGGGGAATGGGGAGGGAGGTGGGGGGAAATGGGGAGGGAGGGGGGAGGGGGGGGAAGGGTGGTATGGGGAGTGGGGGGGGTGGTGGTGGGGAAACGGGGAGGGGGGGATTGTAGACCGAGTGTCCCTTTAACATACGGAGCACGATGTTCCTTCCCAATTACATGAGAAGGGGGGGGGATGGGCGGTGAGTTATGTCACACATTACGGAGCTCTGAGAGTACGCAGCCTTCGCAGGCGCCCGGCTAATGAACCCGAAAGTCGGCGAGGCTTTCCAAATTGCTCACCGCAGACTTCTCTCTGTTTTGCTTATTTTTATTAGGGAGGAAAAAAAAATGCTGATTCGTGGGAAGTCCCTCAAGAGGAAAAGCTGTTGTAACAGCAGCGGGCCAGGGAGGGAGAGGAGCCGCGGCGTAAGCCTCATCCCCGATCGGAGAGACGTTCGCACACATTTACCGCGCTCAGTATAAATCGCCGCACCCAGAGCGTTCCAAAGCGGGCCGCAGACACAATACTCACCGACATTAAAATGAATATCTGATGGCAGAAGCCGCACAAATGAGCCTCATCTATTACCCAGCTGTAAAGGATTTCTCTATTCTATCAAATAATCTCCGGGGGGGGAGACGCCTCGTAACAATATTTTATCGCAGGACGGCGGAAAAGGCGCAAAAATCCATCCTCTCGCCCCTTCACATCGCTGTGCTCCCTACGGTCCCTCCCAGTATTACAGAAGATTATCTACAGTCTTTTATTGGATAGAGAAGATCAGTTATTAATCTTATTAAAGTGGACCTGCCTGACTAGAGTGTGATTGGCTGTCACAGTGTTTACATTCTACTAGCCCCCAATAGCCACTTCAAGACCCCATAACTAGCATTTACATTACAGGTTTTAAGTGTTTTTTTTCTGGGCGGAAGGGGTGGGGATAAATGTGAAGGGGTGTGGTGATGGGAGGAGCATCTAGAGGGAATAAGATTATTGTGAAGAGGTGTGGTGATGGGAGGAGCATCTAGAAGGGATGAGATTAATGTGAAGGGGTGTGGTGATGGGAGGAGCATCTAGAAGGAATAAGATTATTGTGAAGGGGTGTGGTGATGGGAGGAGCATCTAGAAGGGATGAGATTAATGTGAAGGGGTGTGGTGATGGGAGGAGCATCTAGAAGGGATGAGATTAATGTGAAGGGGTGTGGTGATGGGAGGAGCATCTGAAAGGGATGAGATTAATGTGAAGGGGTGTGGTGATGGGAGGAGCATCTAGAAGGGATGAGATTAATGTGAAGGGGTGTGGTGATGGGAGGAGCATCTAGAAGGGATGAGATTAATGTGAAGGGGTGTGGTGATGGGAGGAGCATCTGAAAGGGATGAGATTAATGTGAAGGGGTGTGGTGATGGGAGGAGCATCTAGAAGGGATGAGATTAATGTGAAGGGGTGTGGTGATGGGAGGAGCATCTAGAAGGAATAAGATTATTGTGAAGGGGTGTGGTGATGGGAGGAGCATCTAGAAGGAATAAGATTATTGTGAAGGGGTGTGGTGATGGGAGGAGCATCTGAAAGGGATGAGATTAATGTGAAGGGATGTGGTGATGAGAGGCGCATCTAGAAGGAATAAGATTATTGTGAAGGGGTGTGGTGATAGGAGGAGCATCTAGAAGGGATGAGATTAATGTGAAGGGGTGTGGTGATGGGAGGAGCATCTAGAAGGGATGAGATTAATGTGAAGGGGTGTGGTGATGGGAGGAGCATCTAGAAGGGATGAGATTAATGTGAAGGGGTGTGGTGATGGGAGGAGCATCTAGAAGGAATAAGATTATTGTGAAGGGGTGTGGTGATGGGAGGAGCATCTGAAAGGGATGAGATTAATGTGAAGGGATGTGGTGATGGGAGGAGCATCTAGAAGGAATAAGATTATTGTGAAGGGGTGTGGTGATGGGAGGAGCATCTAGAAGGGATGAGATTAATGTGAAGGGGTGTGGTGATGGGAGGAGCATCTAGAAGGGATGAGATTAATGTGAAGGGGTGTGGTGATGGGAGGCGCATCTAGAAGGAATAAGATTATTGTGAAGGGGTGTGGTGATGGGAGGAGCATCTGAAAGGGATGAGATTAATGTGAAGGGGTGTGGTGATGGGAGGAGCATCTAGAAGGGATGAGATTAATGTGAAGGGGTGTGGTGATGGGAGGAGCATCTAGAAGGAATAAGATTAATGTGAAGGGGTGTGGTGATAGGAGGAGCATCTAGAAGGAATACGATTATTGTGAAGGGGTGTGGTGATGGGAGGAGCATCTAGAAGGAATAAGATTATTGTGAAGGGGTGTGGTGATGGGAGGAGCATCTGAAAGGGATGAGATTAATGTGATGGGGTGTGGTGGTGGGAGGAGCATCTAGAAGGGATGAGATTAATGTGAAGGGGTGTGGTGATGGGAGGAGCATCTAGAAGGAATAAGATTATTGTGAAGGGGTGTGGTGATGGGAGGAGCATCTGAAAGGGATGAGATTAATGTGATGGGGTGTGGTGGTGGGAGGAGCATCTAGAAGGGATGAGATTAATGTGAAGGGGTGTGGTGATGGGAGGAGCATCTAGAAGGAATAAGATTAATGTGACGGGGTGTGGTGATGGGAGGAGCATCTAGAAAGAATAAGATTGTGACGGGATGTGGTGATGGGAGGAGCATCTAGAAGGGATGA